>NC_089755.1:39667620-39670120 GCF_040412425.1 Macrobrachium rosenbergii
AGAATGAAAGATGTAGAGATGAATTGTCTGCATGGTATAGAAAGAATAAAAAGGATGTTATGAGTGAGAAAGTGGTAAGAGTGTTGACACACACATACATACATACATAAATATATATATATATATATATATATATATATATATATATATATATATATATATATATATAGATAGATAGAGATAGAGAGAGAGAGAGAGAGAGAGAGATGAGAGAGAGAGAGAGAGAGAGAGAGAGACAGAGAGAGAGAGAGAAATATTCACAGAAATTTGTGTACGTTACGTCGATGCCAGAAACGCCAAATTATTTCAACGGTTCGCCGTGGCTGGAGAAGGACGTGCACTCCGTTCCAGCGTTCTCTTCCAGTGCTTCTTCCAGTCAGAACTAATCAACTCTGGATTTTTCATCGAAGAGGAAACCAATTTAAAGCCAATGAACAACCCGTTGCGTAATTCGAGCTCTGGAATCCTGGGCAAGTTTTTTTTTTTTTTGATGATGGGTTGGGTGATGGGGAAAGTGAAACTCATGTGCAATTTGATTACATGGATTTATTGAGCCGGTTTTAGTATGCAATTTGGCCGACGGCACCGCTCGCCAAATATAATCGTCTCCCCGGGCCCATTATCTTTATGGGGGGAAATGTAAACAATGAAAGGCTTCATTGTAGCTCTAGAAATATAATTTTACTGAATAAAAATGTATAATTAGAGTGAGAGGTGAGTGGGGATTGTGGGAATATCGTCGTATTGAGGACAATGGCTGAATTGCAGTCATCAGTTTTCATGGTCCACTTGAATAGGATAACTAACAGCGCTCTCTCTCTCTCTCTCTCTCTCTCTCTCTCTCTCTCTCTCTCTCTCTCTCTCTCTCTCTCTCTCTCTCTCTCTCTCTATGCCCCCGTAGCGTAAGTTCTAGCGAACACGGCTCACGTCCTATCTAAATCGAGTTTGCTTCCGGGACGAGAAACGAATTGTAGGGGTCCGTTGCCTAAGAGTCCAGTATGCTTCTTTTCACCTGATCTTTAATCGCCTTTTATGGATTACACCTGGGTGGGAGAGAGAGAGAGAGAGAGAGAGAGAGAGAGAGAGAGAGAGAGAGAGAGAGAGAGAGAGATCAAAGAAAACGAGAAAAACAAATACCAGACGTGATATGTCAGTATTCCGTTAAAATTACGTATTCCCTCATATCATCATTAAACACGAGAGGACCTCAACGAGGTAATCCTCACTAATCCTCTCAGCCCTCCCGGACCCTCGCCCATGGGGTGAAACCATTCATCAGATACTTCATCAGGTAGCCCCGCCCCATTCTCTCTCTCTCTCTCTCTCTCTCTCTCTCTCTCTCTCTCTCTCTCTCTCTCTCTCTCAGGTCAGAGAAGGGCGAGGTTCGTGTACACATATAGCTCACGGGATAGAAACCAATTTGGAAAATAGTTTGGCTCGATTGCTTGGCCATGTTTACTTTCAGAATACGTAATCAATGAACGCATCAAATATTGATTTGGGAGGTACTCCTGCTTCAGTATTTACCCTCGAGTAGTTAACTTCATCTTGACTGCTTCCTTGCATGAAAGACTTCTGAGGGTAGAGTTCCAGATATATATAGGTTAGAGTAATGTTTCGAGCTACGTTGAAAGTGTATTGCATGCTTACTATCCGAAACACACACACAGAGAGAGAGAGAGAGAGAGAGAGAGAGAGAGAGAGAGAGAGAGAGAGAGAGAGAGAGAGAGAGAGAGAGAGTTCGCTCTGAGTAGCAGATTCATAATTTTTGCGGTTATTGTGCCTGCAGACTGAAAACAAAAGGTCTTGACTGAATGTCATTCTCATTTAAGAAGTTATATTTATGGTAATTTTTATCCATAAAATGGAATAAAGTCTATGAAATGTACTGAGTTGGTAAATAAACAAAGTTACATTGATCTCTGAATCTTTCCTTATGTAGGAGGTAAATTACACCAACATTCCATTATCTCTGTTTCTTTGCCCTTTATTATTATTATTATTATTATTATTATTATTATTATTATTATTATTATTATTATTATTATTATTATTATTATTATATTATTATTATTATTATTATTATTATTATTATTATTATTATTGCGAAGAAAATCGTATGAAACAAACTTAACAGAACAGAAACTTCCTTAGCTTCCAAGAAGCAATTAATACCCGTATGTGGATTTTTGTGCAAAAGTCTGCTTCTGTTGCTGTCTCCTTTCTTTCTCACATCTCAAAGGAGAATTATGAAAGAGTAAGCATAAATGTAATGATATTCTCATGATAGAAGTTCAAAGAAAGGCAGTGAAATGCGAACTTTAGTACGTGGTGGAAATGGAGAGCCGTGGATGTTTTGCAGTTTTTTCTGCCGATTTAGTGAAGTGGAAATTTTTTTCAAGGAGGATTGTCAGAACCAGATGCCACAGAGAAATAAAGGTAATTCTTTCTTATCATCTGTTACTTTGTCGTGCCTTTTACTTTATCGAAAGAACGATTT
>NC_089755.1:39675120-39682620 GCF_040412425.1 Macrobrachium rosenbergii
ATCGACCCGTAATTTCTACCAAAATCGATGATAATAGAGTTAAGTGACCTGTTTGAAAATACTTGCTTTCACAAAATAAAAAGCATTCTCTGGCGGCCACTCTGCTAAATTAAACAGCCTGACCATTCAATAGATTTTAATTGGCCGCTCAGAGCAGATAAATATTACTGCGTGATTAATAGGTAATCGTTTCGGTCATGCCATTTGCTAATTACTCTGTGCATATAATAGGTTTATGCATTTTATGAGCCTGAGGTGTAATTTGTGTATGTGTCTGCAACGCAGTATTGTACTGCCATTGGACTGTGGCACGAACGTTTGTGAAAGCGTGTGATTTCCAAGAAATACGGATGCATACGTTTTGCTAGTTCTTTAGTTTGCTGGTAGTTGGAAGTCTTCTTTGGTTTTGTTCAAGTTGGTTATTTGCTGAAATACGCAGAATTTGAATGTTTATTTATAAAAGTTTTTTTATGAATATTGCTGAATCAGAGACTGCATGGCGTGGAACTCAAAACACAAATTATATTGGCTGATGTAAAAATATATAGTTTTTCTTTTTGGATTTAGCTATATAAGGAAATTTTAATTTTTATGTTGAACTCAGGCGATGTCTTTGGTTTTTGTTAAATGCCCCTGGGGCTCATTTTTATAAAGACAGACAACTTAGGGCATGCAGACTATATACACGCACGTATGCACAAACAAACAAATATATAAATAATATATATATATATATATATATATATATATATATATATATATATATATATATACTGTATATATCTGTAAACATATATACATTGTGAATTTATATCTATAGAAATATTATATATATATATATATAGAATTTATATATATATATAAATATATTATATATATATATATATATATTATATATATATATATATATATATATATATATATATATATATATATATATATATATATATATATATGTATATATATACATAATATATATACATATACATATACGTACATACATACATGCTCACAAAATTTGTATACACACCCACGCCTAAACACCATATATATAGAATTCCTTCCAAATCGTTGCCAGTATCACAAAACATAACGCGAGGCGGTACTCGCAAAGCGTCCAACACAAACATCGCAAATTCTATTCATGAAATATGAGAGTTCAACCATTACATATAAATACAGGGGCAGAGCCATCACGTATTGCAAGAGCTGAATGCAAATATGAAAGAATAATTGGGCGTGATTCACGAGAGAAAAATGACTGGATGTTTGTTGTATGCATTGGAAAGTCGACGGACTGAAGGTTTGCAACAATTATATTTGGAATGTATAATAATAATAATAATAATAATAATAATAATAATAATAATAATAATAATAATAATAATAATAATAATGCTTAAATTAAGGAAATTTGGTTAATCTGAGGTAGGGCTGTTTAATCATGAAAATGAAATTTATAATAACAATAAGAATATTGGGTATATTAAGGAAAATTTGCAAGTGCGGTTTAATCATTATGATTACTAGTGTAAGAAATAAGTAGACCCTCTCTTATACATGCCCTGTTAAAAAGGATGGCTGCATCATTCGAATCAATTTTATATTGAATCTCCTCAATATTCCGTATAATTCTTTCCCTTCTACGTTAACACTGGACAGTAACTGGCAATGTTCATTTTTTGGTAAGGAGACATACACCAGCAGTTTTTATTCTCTATACAAGAGAAGGTAGTGAAATACGGGTAAATAAACCCGTAGAATTCAACAGCATACTTCTGACTGTTAAAAAAATGTCCAGCATTAAAATAATATATATATATATATATATATATATATATATATATATATATATATATATATATATATATATATATATATATATGTAATAATACTCTTGCCTTAATTTTAAAGATAAAGTACTTTTTAAATGAACGGTTTAATCTATATGAAATTCTTACATACCAGAGAGTAACGTTTTAAGGCAGAGGTTGGGAGTAATTTCCCAAAGGTAATCTCTATTTGGACAAGCGGATAAAAATATTGCTAGCAATTTGTGGCCAGTTATTGTTCGTAGAACGAGAGTGGAATTTTGTTTGGTGAAAGTAACGAGAGGGTGGATGTCTTCAGTAATAATAATGATAGGAATCATGAATGGATGATGGTGTGGCTTGTTTTTTTTTTCTTTTTGCATGAGTGTCATCCTCGATTCAGAAGTTAAAGAATGACTGTGACCGTCACCGGTGATTTGTTTTCTCTAAGGCCAACCCGAGTTAGAGGAAACAGCTTAATGGTAGAACAAAATAACAGTAAAACTATAATTAGTTTACAAATTTTTAAATAAAATATTTTCTTAGCTTAATGGTAGAACAAAATAACAGTAAAACTATAATTAGTTTACAAATTTTTAAATAAAATATTTTCTTTTCATTAGAGCGAATGTTCGTTTCTATTTTTTCAGTACTTATTACTCTCTCTCTCTCTCTCTCTCTCTCTCTCTCTCTCTCTCTCTCTCTCTCTCTCTCTCTGGAGTCTCAGCAAGTTCTAGAAATTGAAAATCTCTCCTTCTCTTAGACACAAACACACGCACATTATATGAATATACATGCTCATACATACAGTCACACACACACACGCAGACACACATATACAGTATATATATATATATATATATATATATATATATATATATATATATATATATATATATATATATATATATATATATATTAGTCATGGCTCACTTTCTAGTAATAGAGTTATGCACATAAATATAAAGAGTCGTCTTCTTCTTCGTTTAACGTGCTTTTTACCCATTTTTCATATGGGGTAAGAGTGAGGAGTAAAGATATACACGATCAAAAATGAAAGAATAAGAGGAACCACTAAAGTCATAGAACTGCCAAAGAAGACTCAGGAAAGAAGACCGCAGTGGTATGGCCATGTGATGAGAACGGATGAGACATATGTATGGAGGAGAGTGATGCAGATTGATGTGCCTGTTGGGAGAGCTAGAGGAAGACCGAAGCGGAGGCGGATGGATGTAGTAGAGAGGACCTGAGAGACAAACAATTGTCAGAGGAGGATGTGTTTGACCGAGCCAGGTGGAGGAAAGCTGTCAGAAACATCGACCCCACATAGAAGTGGGAAAAGATGCTAAGAAAGAAGACATATAGACATATATATTATATGTATATCTATATATTTATATTTGTGTATATATGTATGAATGTATAAATGTATATATAATATATATATGTGTGTTTGTTTATATATATATTTATTTATGTTATATATATATATATATTTATATATATATATATATGTATGTATATATACATATATATATAATATATATATATATATATATATATATATATATATATATATATATATATAATTTATATATACACATACATGCATATACATATCGGTATATGTTATGGAAATAAGAGATACATTTTGGGGAGAGAGAGAGAGATAAAAAAAAAATCCTCCCCCTGCCAAGTATTACTGCCTTCTACAAGAAGTGGAAGGACCCCTCACTCCCCTTCCCACCTTCCCCTGGAGAGTGGCGTCCAAAAGCTTTCCAGAGGGTTGCTTTTGAGGGAAAGCCTTTTGCCTCTTCTCCTTTAGATCCTTCACTGAAGTCTTCCAAGGAATATCCTATCTAAGTCAAGGTCGTGCAAGTCCTCCTCACCTTTGTTAGGGGCTTAAAAGGTTTCTCTTTTTCTCTCTCTCTCTCTAGAGACAAAAATAGGACAGAGGAAGGGAAAGTTCTTTAGGAGGAGCATGAAGAATGTCATTCATTTAAATGGTTTATGAAGGAAGCTGTAAGTTTCGTCACTTTAGAGTATGTTTATTTTTTGTTTTGTGTTTTGTTAATTTGTCTTTCGTAATTTACATATAACATTCTCATAAAATATCAAAATGATTGATTTCGTAAGCTGTAAGTTTTGTTATTATGAAATAAGATTTCTTTTTATTATTTATGATAATTCTTCGTTCTTGATTTAGAAATATTTGCATAAAATATTAAAATGACCTAAAATATATAATAAAGAAATGTAAAATATGAAAATTACAAAACTGCGAGGCTCGTGCCAGCTCCATTTCTTTGTGTAGGCACTTGTGTATAAATGAATCAAATGACATTTTCTGTTCTTTGCTAAGAGAAAAATCAAATGACTATAAACCGGCCTTTTAAAAGACAGACGTTTATTATGAATAATTGTAATGAAGTGGTCCTGCCTGGTTTCCAGTTTTTCTGTATTGCATAATTGTTCGATGTGTTATCCAGAACCTTAGATTAGTTTCAATGGTTTCTAATTGCGCCGAAGAAAACATTTAAAAGTCAAATGTCCACATTTAAGTATCATTTAAAGCGAAGGAGCACAATGATATAAAACGAATAAATAAAGATTAAAATGAAAATATTTCCCGTTCCTGATTTTCACATTTGCATTCTCTGCATCCCCGTGGATCTTTCACATACACAATACGTATCGACAGATGCCGGGAGGAAAGGAGAACAGACTGCCAAGCGCTTTCATGTTATGAGTGACATCTCTTCATGGTTAAGTGACAGAGGAGTCAACTTGCACCAGTGCCTGGACCATTGAAAATGTTTGATATTACTTTGTTCTCTGAAAATTACAACAGCCTCAGAAAGAGATTGATAAATTCACCAAACAATGCAGCGGATGCATTTTTTAAATTCCGTGTGGCGTATGTTAAAAAAAATAGGATAAATTGGAAAATTAATAAATGTTATGTAATGTTAGAACAGGTACGTACGTATGTTTGGATGAAGTTGTAAATATATAAGGCCATGGTGAATCGTAAGATAATAGAATCGTGTATAATAAAGAGAAATTTTGATAATAAGATGAAGACCAATCCAGGCCTATAAAGTTCGATGAAGATTTTGTATACAATATTTAGATAATGTAGGTTGTAAATAGTTCGGTTGCAATGAATAAGTGGAACTCATAACGTGAAAGCGCCTGGCAATCTTATAATTTTCATTTTTTTTTCCGGCTTTCGTTCATGTTTGGCCATTGCATGTAGTGGCGACTCTTCAACAGTGTGTATAAATATCATACCAGACATCAGCGGAACAGCGGGGTTAATACATAGAGTGGGATGCTTTTAAATTTCTGAATTAATAATTAATGACTAAATTAATTAGAATTATGAAAATACTGTCCTTTTAATTAGCCAGTCAGTAGCAGAGCGTGATCTGCTCACTGGTTTTTTTCCCGGATGATTTTCATTTGTATTAACGTAACACGGAGTAATTTTAATTAGTTAAATTATAAGGTTCCCTTCACTCGTATTGGGAGTGCGCGTTTTTTAAATGTAGTTTTTATAAAATTTTTGAAAAATTGGCCTTCACTCCTAATCCCAGCAGCCTACAAGTGTTCCTATTCCCAGTCTCTGCTGATGTTTATACAGTACGTACATACGAACGCACATATACAACAAATGCTGGTACTTGTTTACATGAAATATATAATATTACGTTAGATCAAAGTTTCCCATTTATCTTTCCATTTCAAAATTTGCATGTGATCCACCATTCAAAAACAATTTCATTTGATGAAAGTGTTTTTGAACCTTCTTTTCACTTTAAAATGTATAGTTGATTCCGCACCCCAGACTGTCATCCTACGTGCGAAAAGATTATTACTTAATATTTTTCAGCATACGTAACTGTTGAAACGAGACGCATTGTGTGATCTTTGCTTGTTTGTGTGGCCGCAATGTTTTCCTTTTTCCGATGGATATCTATGAAATTAAAGTATGTACAGGAAAGAGAGTGGCTGACAAAGGAGAAGAGTTACATGAAAAGAAACAGGAAGAAATGGACGAAGAGAGGTAAAGAGGCAATAAAGATCAGCAGGGGGAAAGAGAAGGAGGCAGAAGAGGAAGATTCATAAGCAAAGAAAAAGGAAGAGAAGGAAAATTTGTGAAAAAAAGGATAGGAAGAAATAAGAGGGAAAAAATGTGGTTTGCCTGAGATGCAGTGAAGAGCTTCTTCAGGAAACAGGATTCGGTAAAGGCAATAAAAACTTCTGTTCAAGGCCCAGTCTTCCTCTTATTGATCTCTCACATGGGTTTCAGTCAAGTCTATGTGGAAGTGGAATACGTGTTTAATGAAGCAAAACACTACCATGGATTTTTCGCTGTCGGTAACATTGACGATCGAAGACTTTTCCTGCTGCTGCTGCTGCTGCTACTACTACTTTTATTGTAAGTTTTAATAAGGAAATGAATAAAGTATTGCCTGAGTTTGAAGTAAAACAAAACTTCGACTCTTCCTCTTAACAGTGGAAATGTTGATTATCAGAGACTTCACGAAGAGAAGGCAAACTAAATATAAAGCAAAAAATTATAAAAGAAAAAGTAAGAAGTCATTTTCAGAACGAACAGAAGAGGAAGCAGAGAAGAAATTTTATGACCGGGTAAAAGAGTGTCGGTCCTGAGAGTGCTTGTGGCGGACAGGAATGAGAATTGGAAGAATAACAAATAAAGAGGGGAAACAGCGAGAAGGTGACGCAGATGGAAGGAAGGAAACGTTATTGGAAGGAAACGGATGAGAAGAGAGGAAAGTTGGAGTTGGAGAAGTAGACAGAGAGATTGAGAAAGATTAAAATATATGTCGGAAGGACAAGAGGGAGAAAAAATGTTGAGAAGAGTGAAATTGCATTTTGTCATGGAGAGAAAAAACAGACAGACTAAACATTCTAATCCAAACACACGGCACCGATTATGTTTGTGCGTGCTTGATAGGACAGAAAGAGAGAGATGGAGAGAGACTGAACCTTCCAAGTATCTACGCATAATGAACTGAAGGCGAAAAATCAAATGAGGATCGGCTTACATTGAGACGTAATCGCCTTCCCTTCTTCCTCTTCTCTATCTTCGACATCCAGGAACCGAAGCGTGAAGGATCTATCTACAATTACCGCCAGTTGTGTAAATTTATTCCGGGAAACCGATATTCTAATTCCAGCCGTTGCCGGCTCCGATTTTTTTTTCCGCGAGATTTACGAACCGAGATTCCGGGCTCTCATTCTGAGGCAGTGGGTTTATGCCCTGGTTTTGAGGCCTGATTCCAGGCACAGATTCTTGGTAATAATTCTAGGTCGTAATTCTTAGCTATGATTCTGAACCGTAATTTTAGGCTGTCATTCTAGGTTGTCATTCTGGTGCCTGATCGCCCGAGGCCTGATTTTAGATCCAGATTTTAAAACTTGATTCAGAAGCATGATTCTGTCATCTCATTCTAAGCCATGATTCTGAGGTCTGATTCTGTACCACAGATCAGACACTCCTATTGCATAGGGAGCCATTCCAGAAGGCAAGTCCTCTGGCGATCATTTTAGAGAGAGAGAGAGAGAGAGAGAGAGAGAGAGAGAGAGAGAGAGAGAGAGAGAGAGAGTCTATGCCCTAGGAAGCCTGGGGGAAATCAGTGAGAGTGTGACCCATTTCCTT
>NC_089755.1:39687620-39720120 GCF_040412425.1 Macrobrachium rosenbergii
ATGTGGAAATAATATTCTTAAATCATAATGCACAGTATTATATCTGGTTTCGGCGCTTAACATAAGCATTGTTCCTCTCCACTCGGCTATCCAAGTTTGATCACTTTCCCTGAAAGGCTATTCATGCCAACAGCGGAGATTTGTAATATTTCACCAGCATTCATCAGCGACCTTGTTGACTGCACAATGCATTGCAATATACATGAAGGGTTAATGGTGCTTTGCGATATATAAAACGTTTGCTTTCATAATGCCAAGTCTGTTTTCAAAGCGAGAGACGTATTATCCAGATGAAACTTCTTGCAAGTTCTCTCTCTCTCTCTCTCTCTCTCTCTCTTTCTCTCTATCTCTCTCTCTCTCTCTCTGCCTTACTGGTGTAAACAAACGGACAGACACAAGAGCACACACTTATGTAGGTATGATTGTGACTGATTTTACATGTGGTAGTATTTAATTTTAGATGATAAGCCACAAGCAATCCATCAGTATTGATTTCTTTGGTAGCTGTGGAGTGTCTCATTCATTTATAACACAAGCACCTAGCCTAAGAGGGATTCGAACCTCATCTTGCTCGGTTGGTCTGTGTGACACTATATTATATTTATATATATATATATATATATATATATATATATATATATATATATATATATATATATATATGTATATATATGTATATATATGTACACATACATAGTGTAACAGCCAAAAATGGGTGCTGTAGCTCTTTGGTGCAGTATTTGCCTCACATTTGGTAGGTCTTTTGATTGCTCCTGGCCTTAAAGACATTCATTTTTTTGTTATTACCTCCAGGGGAAAGAAGGTTTAGAAGGAAATTATTATATATATATTTATTTATAGAAAATTATATATATATATATATATTTATTTATATATATATATGTATATATATATATATATATATATATATATATATATATATAAAATGACTATTCACTTAAGACAAGCTTTAGTTTTTGAGCACACTGCTCGGAACTCTGTATTCTCATTAAATAAGAATTACGATCTCTATTCGGAAGTAATTAGGTCAATCTTCCCGTCTAAATCCTTCTTCCAGTTTCGAAATAATGAGAGATTTATACGGCTCTCGTAGACAAGATGCGACTGATTGATTGAGAGAAAAAAATGTGAGAGGCTTTCGATACAGTAGTCGGTTTAATTGAATAAAACAAATGGTTTTTTATTGCTTACGAAATAGAGCGTTTTTTTTCACCTTTATAGATAGTAGTTAGATTTGTGTTGTTAGGTGAACTCTGGCTATGAGTATATGTAGCACTTCTGTTTTTTTAACTTAATATTTTGATATGAGTTTAAACGTACCCTCCATCAATATACTGAATTGTTTTCTTATAAGATTGGCGCAAGTATCGTCAGGAAATTCATTGCACATTAATCTTGTTAGTATTCACGGTAAGCAATAATGATCGCGATTATAGCGATTATACAAATGTATAACATTTATCTCTTTCTGTTACTCGCTGAGGAAACCTCATTCAAATTATTCAACGAGTATAAAGAATTATTACATTCGAATACTTCAGCAGCGAGTTCTTGCCTAATGAAAATTCATTTTCGCTGCAATTATGGCGCAAAGTGATACAAACGTCGATGAAAGCACCCAAATTCCATTTTCCTTTACGTACATAATCCACTAAAACAGAACCGGAGCGCCCGGCTCACAGGTCCCGGGCTCTGAATGCCCCCCGTTAAAATGAGGAGATAAAAAATAAATACGAATAATGAGGATGGAATATTATCGGACCCAGACAATGAACCGCGGTTCGATTGCCACCGCTCCTCTAATCAACGACTACTGAACTGAATATACAACTCCATTATGCAGGATATGATGGGGAGACCATTAATTACATACTGCCGCAATAGCCGCCATTCTCTCCGAAGCTCCGAGCTCGAATTTGAATGGAGGGAATGAAGCTTCGTGTGCGACAATGCGCACCGCAGACGAAGTAGAGAATTAGGGTATTCACACAAGAAACAAAGCATCGAACACAGCGAAGCGTGGAAGCTGAATAAGAACGCAACGACAGGATTTCAAGCTAATATGTGGCAACGAGAAACAAATCTTCGAGTTCAGTAACGGAGGTGTTAAACGAAGCTTCGAGCAAGTTAAAAGAAATTTTCAGCTCTTGGGTAAATAGTTTGACACAAAATGATGCAATTTTGTCAGATTAGGTTGGCCTTATGCCAAAACGGTGTCTTCCCCTTCTGAGCAACCCGATTAAAAAACGAAGCTTCGAACTAGGTGACGAATCCGAGTAACGAAGCCTCTAGTTCAGCCATAAACAAAGAGAAGCGGAAAATAGACACCAGCATACTTACACTCCACAGTATATCTGCTGGAATTTCGTTTTCCCTTTTACTGTTATTATCAAACCCATATGGGCATTAAGTAATGACACTTCTCCGAAGGGAATGAACATTTCTTACTATGGGTTTTTATCTCAGTCATATTCTGTACTAATATTAATCAGGGAAGGAAAAACTACTTACCGTAGGTGTCCCTGAGATTTTGCTCTCTCTCTCTCTCTCTCTCTCTCTCTCTCTCTCTCTCTCTCTCTCTCTTCATGCATATAGCGACGCTTCCAAAATTGTCGCTTAAACCTTAAAACAGGTATAAATATAACGTGGGGCCAGACTTACAGTATTAAAATGGACAGCCTTAGAGTACTGAACTAAAGCCAGGTACAGCAAGCAGCAGCTACTTTAAGAATGTCCATTGGTACAACTCATGGTACAGAACTCTCAAGGTTTTAGGTACAGACAATTAAATGCAAATAGACAAGAAAATAATCCATCATTTGATTAACGCATGGCCGCCCACCCTTTATTTATTTATTTTTTTTCTTTGCTCTCAGTAACGAGTTATTCAACTCAAAATATTACAAGAGAAAAAGGAAGGAGTATCGTTATTTTTCTAAAGGGTTTGGATCGCTATACCGAAAGACAGATAGATTTTCACTTTGTTAGATTTAACTAGAGATATATTGATTTCTGCTCGCACGGATGATTTTAAATGCTCTTGGTAACTCGATGGTACCCCTCCATTACGTATTTTTTGGGATGAGGTTGCTAGCCCAATGCCTTTCTTCTTCCTGGATACAACCCCCAGTAAAGTTGGTTATATATCTCCACGCACACGCACGCGCACACATCACATATCATATATATATTATATATATATATATATTATATATATATATATATATATATATATATATATATAATATATATATATGTATATATATATACATACTGTATGTAATTTCTTCATACTTCTTGCACTTGGATCTTAAGGTTTTTTGGTGGCAAGCGTATCCAAAAAGCGCGAAGAATTCGAGAAGTTAAGAGGGCATTGTGGCTATTACAATTACATATGTATCTGGTAAGAAATGACCAGTAGGTTCAACATATATATATATATATATATATATATATATATATATATATATATATATATATATATATATATATATATTATATTAATTTATTTATATTAATCCTTTCAGAACTAAGGACTATATTGTTACAGATGCACTTTTACTGAGTGTTTAAATAATCATCTCTGAATCTGCTTTAGCAGTATTCTATTTCAAACCGTTTTCTTTTATTACTATAGCCTTTTTCTGGCATCGCTCCCCATCCGCTGAAAATAAGACGAAGTTTCATTTAAACATTTTCGCGTATTCGTTGAAGCCATAAATCTCCTGTACTTAGCGAAGATAAATTTAAGGTCGTCAGCTTTCCGTCTGAGTACCAGAGGTAATCTTCAGATGAAGATAATCTTGAAGACGTTAGGTTTTTTGAGAGAATTCCCGTCGTATCCGTACTCGTATCCGTACTTTTGTATACGCTTACTTACTGGTGGACTTTCAGGATTACTGAATATTTCATTTGATATTGAAACATGATTGACTTTATGCACACACACACATATATATATACATACACACAGTATATGTATATATATATATATATATATATATATATATATATATATATATATATATATATATATATATATATATATGATGTGATATATATATGTGTGTGTGTGTGTGTTTGTATGTGTGTATGTACTTGTTTGTATATTATAACCAAGATAGCATTGTTCCAAAGCCTCTCTGTCCTTGATTTGTAAATCATTCCTGAAAGTCATCATCATATCATTTTATCACATCCACTGAATTTATATCGTCTATTTCTCTTTTTCAATGTCAGTGGCGTTAACATCCCGTTATGTAACCGCTACATTATGTAACCGTTACACAAGACATAAATATGATTAAGGTGTTATGTCGATTTTCTGTTACTTAGTTTTTACCTTCTCTTAAAGCCGTGTCTTTGGAAGATTATTATTTTGTGTTATTTGTTGGTTTGACTTTCGGATGTAGGCTGTAGGTTCTGTGATAATTTGAAATTCATGATATTTCCTACAGCACCTCCAACCTCACTCCTTATTTCTGTTTTTATCATGCTGCTGTTTTTTTTTTATCTGTGTTCTATTATCTTAATTCTGTGGGTATTTTTTTCTTGTCTCATCTTCTTCCTCTTTCGTTACGGAACTCATAATCAAATTCTTTAACTCCTGTTTTTTCAGCAGTTCGTTTTCCATTTATTGTTTTTTCAGCCATTCGTTTTCCCTTTATTGTTTTTTTCAGCTATTGTTTTTCCCTTTATTGCTTTTTTCAGCTAGTCCTATTCGTTTTCGGTTTATTATTTTTTCCGCCAATCGTTTTCCCTTTATTGACTTTTCAGTTATTCATTTTCCCTTTATTGTTTTTTCAGCTATTCGTTTTCCCTTTATTGTTTTCTCAGCTATTCCTTTTTCCTTTAATGTTTTTCCCGCTATTCGTTTTCCCTTTATTGTTTTTTCAGCTATTCGTTTTCCCTTTACTACAGATCTGTTGATGACATTCTCTGATTCCTTAGCTTTTTCGTTAGTTTTCTTTTATTACACATCTACACACAATCTTTGATTATCTCATTATTTCAAGTAATTTCTCTGTGTTTTTCTTTATCGATTTCGTTACAATGCTTTTGTCAGCACTTCTTACCCACTGTAACCATGACGCAAGAACCATTATCGACTAAAACGCATGCGAAAGTATTATTATTTCTTTGTTTTCTCTTTGCCTGTGATACTCGTAACGTAACAAAGATACAATAAAAAAAATCAGACAAACAAGAGATTAAACAGGAAGTCATTGAAGACTGACCAGTAAAAGACTAAAGGACTAATGAAGGACTTTAAAACGTAATGTACGTTCACTAGGCAGTAAAATCTTATTTTCCTATATAGTGACCCCATGGGTTTCAACCCGGTGTGTATATACCTTTGCGGCATGTTTAGTACAAGCCCGTTGGTGATAACCGTAAAAACATAAACAAAGGACTGTGAATATCAGAGAGATAATAACCCCCCAAGAAATATTAGTCCTAGATAACGACCCCCGAAAACCCTTGGGGGTCACTATCTAGGAAAGATCCTAGAAATCCTTTTAGAATAATAGAATCCTTCAAAAATAATTACAACGGACATTAAACGACTGTCCATTTCTCAGAAAGAAGCAGTAATGACAAACACACAATAGTAAACTGTTCAAAAGACCAATAAATTTAAACGTTTTGGAATCATTTAACTTATAAAAACTCTTGAAATGCTACAACACTTATAAAATACGTGGTTGGTTAAAATACTCACAAAAGACCTAGAATACTAAACTACTTATGAAAGATTTGGAAGATACTAAAAACTTATAAAGCACTGCTGAAAAACGTCCCTTCTCTAATACACTTAATAAAAGACAACTGTGTGTCTCTAATACACTTAATCAAAGACATCTGTGCGTCTCTGACACTCTTAATAAGAGACGACTGTGTGTCTCTGATACACCTAATAAGAGACGACTGAGCGTCTCTGACACACTTAATAAGAGACGACTGTGCGTCGCTGACACACTTAATAAGAGACGACTCTGCGTCGCTGACACACTTAAGAGACGACTGTGCGTCGCTGTCACACTTAATAAGAGACGACTGTGCGTCTCTGATACTTATTAATAAAAGACAACTGTGCGTCTCTGACACACTTAATAAAAGACAACTGTGCGTCTCTGATACTCTTAATAAAAGACGACTGTGCGTCTCTGATACACTTTATAAAAGACAACAGTGCGTCTCTGATACACTTAATAAGAGACGACTGTGCATCTCTGATACACTTAATAAAAGACAACAGTGCGTCTCTGATACACTTAAAAGACAACAGTGCGCCTCTGATACTTAATAAAAGACAACTGTGCGTCTCTGATACACTTAATCAAAGCAGAAAGATGGGAACGAACTGAGGATCTAAGGATCTGTCTTCCTTGTAATTCAATTGCAAATTGAGCTTTATGGTCCAATTTGCCTTTTAGAAACATCTGTAGTATCTCGCTCCTTTTATGGTCCATTCTTCTTTTGTTTTTCATGTCGGTTGTTATGCTTCTTTGGTCTCTCTCTCTCTCTCTCTCTCTCTCTCTCTCTCTCTCTCTCTCGTCTGATTTTGTTGGTTTCCATGTTCTTGAAAATTTTCCTCTTTTTCTTTTGTCTATTTATTACCCTTGTTTCTTGATAGTTCTCTCTCTCTCTCTCTCTCTCTCTCTCTCTCTCTCTCTCTCTCTCTCTCTCCTGTCTGATTTTGTTTGTTCTGTGCATTCTCTATCTTTCGTCTATTTAGTATCCTGGTTTATTGAATGCTCTCTCTCTCTCTCTCTCTCTCTCTCTCTCTCTCTCTCTCTCTCTCCTGTCTGATTTGTTTGTTCTGTGCATTCTCTATCTTGTTCTATTTAGTATCCATTTTAGTATCCTGGTTTATTCTCTCTCTCTCTCTCTCTCTCTCTCTCTCTCTCTTTATGCATTCTTATTTTAACGGCGCTTCCTGCTGCTTGACTTTATGTTTTCATATGTTATTTCGTAAATTACTTAATGTCATAGTTTTGTGAACACACATATGATTGTTTTGAATTTTGTCTTATTTCTTTCCATTTCATAAACTTTATATTTGGTTTTGCCTTCCTGTGGTTACGAACATATTTTTTCCGCGGAATTCTGAAATATTTACAGAAATTAGTCACTACATGTATGTGAAACAGCTGACAAAATTTCGTCCTTAGAGATACACGAAATAATTGACATGTAGACACGTGCCACTAAAGATACATGAGGTAGTGGCTATAGATTCCTGAAGAAAATTAATGCCTGAACCATTGTTATTGTTGTGCTAGATGGGGTTAATCGTATCTGGTATAAACGTTTTATTTTTCTGTAAAGGAAAACTAGTGTGCCTGCTCTGTTTGTCCGTCCGCACTTCATTCTGTCCGCGCTTTTTTCTGTCCGCACTTTTTCTGTCCACCCTCAGATCTTAAAAACCACTGAGGCTAGAGGGCTGCTAATTGGTATGTTGATCATCCACTGTCCAATCATCAAGCATACCAAATTGCAGCCCTCTGGCTTCAGTAGTTTTTATTTTATTTAAGGTTAAAGTTAGCCATAATCGTGCTTCTGGCAACGATATAGGATAGGCCACCACCGGGCCGTGGTTAAAGATTCATGGGCCGCGTCTCATACAGCATTGTACCGAGACCACCAAAAGAGAGAATTTATCTTTCGGTGGCCTTAATTATACGCTGTACTGGCTGCACAGAAAACTCGATTGCGCTGAAGAAACTTCGGCGCACTTTTTACTTGTTTACTGTTTGTTCAACGTTTCTTTGTAGTCGAAGACTTAGTTCCGAGGTATGCATTCGTCGCTACGTTTATTGCTTTCTTCAAAGCTCTTGTTGATAGTTTCCATTACACCACAATTTCAGCAGACGGAATTGAAAACTCCCGTGTGGAAAATATATTCATTTACAGCGTTGCAACAGGTGAGAAAGCGTATTGTAGTTGTTAATACCATAATACCTTGTAATCTTGTCAAATCAGCCTGTTCTTGTGTTTATTCATCAATTCATTTTCAAGGCAAATGACCGCTTTCAGCTGTCAAAATAAGAGAGAGAGAGAGAGAGAGAGAGCGCGTGGGGGGACCTTTATCGGGAATTAACGTTATGTCATCTTGCAGTAAATAATGTGCTTAGGGAGAGAAAGAGACATTAATATCAAATAAATCGGACGTTTTGACAGAGAGAGAGAGAGAGAGAGAGAGAGAGATGCATTTCTAGCACGAATATGTATTGTCCTCGTGGTCTGATGAGTAGAATTCTTGCGTACCAAGCTGGAGGACACATGCTCGACTCCTGGGCAGTTATATGGGATCCTCCATTGAACGTGACCAAAGGAAACGTTTCCGCATTTATTTCAGTGTGAAACAATACCGTTTCAAAACCATCTTACAATGAACACAATATGAAGCAAACATTTTTTCAAAACCTCCCCGCATTGATTTCAGTCTGAAACAACAGAACTTTATAACTTTTCTCAGCCTCGTGGAGAAGCCGTTATCATTTTCTTAATGAAAAGTCCTTTTGGCAGTCGTTCATCTCCCAAGACGGATCATATCTGACGCCGAAATACATTCCCGCTGATTTGATTGCGACCTGGATTCCCCAGACAGAGATCTCGAGGCTGTTCTTGCATTGTACAAGAAGACGGAACAGATTCAATTTGCAAAGGGGAATGGTTCTTTTTGGATACGTCTTCTCCGGAGGAATGGAATTAACGGGTAGTAAGTTTGGGTTTCCAGACGCAGCGGAGTTCTCGTCCTACGCGGGATTTTCTGAAAGATAGTATCGAAACCTCTTTTTCTCGTTGCCCTTGGCTGAAAAATGCTCTATATAATTTTAAGCCGCCATTGAAATCCTACGAATACAGAAAGATGTCAGTTTAGAGAGAATAACACTTAAGAAATAATAATCTTCAGTCGTTTAAAAGCTTTTCCTTCAGGAATGAAAATGCGGAAATTTATTGTAGATTTTATTTTTCATAATATTTACAAAGCAAACAAGAGCATTTTCGCTGTTTCAATGGTGTTTCCTAGTTAGTAAACCCAAGGGGATGTTGCTTTTAACGACATTCGTGCTTTTAGTGGCGTTGCCCTCGAGTTTGCACATTTTTTTGGTAATTTATATTTCACCTTTTTAGTTTTCTGTAAAAGAAAACTACTGAGATAGCTTGATAGCTTTGTCTGTCCGTCCGCACTTTTCCTGTCCGCCCTCAGATCTTAAAAACTACTGAGGCTAGAGGGCTGCAAATTAACATGTTGATCATCCACCTTCCAATCATCAAATATGCCTAACTGCAGCCCTGTAGCCTTGGTAGTTTTCATTTTATTTAAGGTTAAAGTTAGCCTTGATCGTGCGTCTGGCAACGGAATAGGACAGGCCACCACCGGGCCGTGGCTGAAAGTTTCATGGGCCGCGGCTCATACAGCATATTACTCTGTACAGAAAACTCGAGTTCTTCGGCGCATTATTTACTTGTTTCTTCTGTTGTTGATTTTCACGCATTTGGAGGTCCATTTTCTAAATAGGAATTTATTGTCTACGTATATTCTCTTATACGTTTTGGTTCTTCATATATTATGTTGAAACATTGTTTCAACATGATCGATATTTACTCGTGGTATGTATATATATATATATATATATATATATATATATATATATATATATATATATATATATATATATATATATATATATATATATATATATATATATATATATATATTATATATATATATATATATATATATATATATATATATATATATATATATATATAATCGTGTGTATGTGTGTGTGTTTATCAGCGCTTTGGCAAGTTTCTCTTACTAGATGCCCCAAGAGAAAGTACTAGTGTTGTTCCAAATACTAATACAGATTTTAGTAGTAGTGATATGGGCAAACCACCAAGCGTAGACGGAGTCCTTACAAATTTGGTACAAACTTGAAAACACAATTTTTTCGCTCAGGAAAATATTCTTAGCAATAAGATCGTTAGGAAATCTGCTAAAATAGAATTCATTTCTTTGTCGACTTCTTTTTTGCCTTTGCCGACTGTGTTGTTGATAAACCAATTGTGCTAAGACGCTTCCAAAAGACTGCCAGTAGATTTGATTTAACAGTAATTCGGAAGGTGCGTGAATGGCAAATCCAGTATTCAGATTGTTCTTCTATTTTTGCTTCTATTCTTGACCGAATTTTTTTTATAATGACTTGAAACGTTTCATTTAGTAAAGGTGAAGAGACCAACTGATCATCACGGCGAAAACTATGAACAAGATAGCGTATATACATACGTACTATATGCACACAGACATGTGTGCATGTGTAACGTATGCATTTTACTGAATGTAATTTACAGTCACAATAAAGTGATGGCATTCATTATGAGTAAGCATACTAGAAAATACATTCGTATGCTGTATCTAAGTGTCATTGAACAGATATAGAGAATAATTTGAACTTAAGGAAATAACTCATTCAATAGAAGTAAAGAAATATCGTCATATATATCTTCAGAGGAATTCCTAAATATATTAAAAAATAATTATTCACAAGAAATAATGAAATATTTCAGACCTGAGAAAATGAACTGCTTTTGTTTTCGGAAGCAGTTACGCACGCACTTAGTCCCGAGAGAATATATAACTGACATGCAGTTAGTCAGTGAGAGTTTCGACCATTGGACCAGAAAAAGAAAAGAAATGGAGAGAGGGGAATGTCCAAATGCCGTGACTCCGACAGAGAGCATCAACGCGCTTATTCAGAAGTTTTTCATAACTTACTCTTTCAGTGTTGGTGTAAAATTGCATTCATTTTCCCCCAAAGGCACTTTTTTCTCCTCGCCATGTTTTTGCAAGTGGATGTCGACGTCGAGGACAGAGAGAGAGAGAGAGAGAGAGAGAGAGAGAAACTTTTAAAAATTCCGAGTCTTTCCCGATGACATTCCTTTTTTCTGTTTTCTTTTTCAAACCTTGCCATTTTACGCCAGGATGAATCCAAGAGGTCAGCTGATACATTTTTTTTTATTTCTAGAGGTTTTCTTTCTTCCTTTGTTTAAATGGTGAAATTATTTTTTTTACATTTTTTTAATAAATTTTGTATTTTATCTCAACGTACTGTAGTTTTGAGAGGTTTGACCAATATCCTTTTTATTGCTTTGAAAGTGCATTTTCTCTTTTTATCGAGATGGCCGGTTAGGGAAAAGCAATGCAAATTACAGTATTTCATTGTCACTATAGAATATGACATGGAGAAAATTAATATGTATTAATGTTTGTTCTATTAACGATTTTCCATCTAAATGGGTTATTCGTAATATCTGTGGAATTTATTTCAAGGTGAAATTTTACAATTATAGATACGCAACTGGTAAACTCCTTTCACTCTGTAATGAAACAGACCTTTATTACTTAATAGAAAATGTGTGTTTATAAAGGGCTTGTTCTTAGCTAGTGTCCCCAAACACAGGAGGCTGATATATATATATATATATATATATATATGTGTGTGTGTGTGTGTGTGTATATATACATATAAATCTATGTATATGTATATATTACTGTATATATATATTTATATATATTCACAATTAGATAGATGGATAAACATAGGCTCAACATTAAGTGAACCAAAACAACGAGCTGTGGCAAATGCAGAACTCTCAGATATACGCATTTCACATGAAAAATGGTCAGTCATAGAACAAATTGTGAGCAGTAAGGAAATATATGACAAACATGAAAGTATAAAAATAAATTCGCTCCATTTATTAAATGATTTCTCTTTCATTCGGCTGACGGTATATACCTCGTACAATAGCAACCAGATGGGATTTTATATTTAAATCCCGCAAGTATAGAAAATCCTTGTTCACCTTAGCCATTGTGTTATGAAAGTGCAATTAAGCCAGACCTTTGTCAGAGTCTTTATTTAGGCTCGTTTTTATTGAACATCCTGCCTAGTTTGACACACTTCATTGCTTCCTTTCTTGTGGTTTATATACAGTATATATATATATATATATATATATATATATATATATATATATATATATATATATATATATATATTATATATATATATATATATATATTCCTTTGTTAATAAGTATTTGCTCAAACCATCGCCATGAACTTTATTACCTTAGCTTCTCCGGGAAAATACATTTATATTTATTATTTGTTAGTACTTTTGCAAATCATGCCCCGCATATACTGTTAGAACTGTTTTTACAATTCCTTTCAACATACACATTTTCCAAACCAAATTAATTCCGCTTATTTATAGCAATGGGTAGCATGCATGTACAACCTCAAACACACACACATACACACATACATACACACACATATATGTATATATATACCTAAACACGTACACATACATATACATATACATATAATTACAGTCTTTTTCCTCCCCGAAGACTAGGAAAAGTTATAACCTAAAAAGATTAAAGGAGAAAATGTTGTTGGTGCTCTTTCGGTTTTCGTTTTCAACTGAAGGTAAATTTTTTTGTCCTAAATTTTTTTTTTTTTTTTTTTTTTTTTGCTGAACTAATGGTTATAACTGTAAAGCTCTCTTTTCACTTTCTTCCCAGTTTTGTATAATTCTGCAAAATATTTTACTATTCACGTATTATTTTCCTTTTTACACGTAACAAATTCCATTTTTTATTTAATTGCAAAGATTTATTTCCTTCTTGCTCAATCCCTCATTACCATTTTCTCTCATTTTTCATTTTCATCTGTTACGTAGGCACATGTATTTTTTTCACATACATTTTTTTCTGCCTTTTCATGGCACGGCTGATGAATCCTTTTAACTCTGGCGGAAGTGATGTTTTCCATGTAACTATTACGACTGAAATGGGCTTTCGAATTATTAGGGCAAGTGAACAATGTTTTTTTTATCAAAATGGACGGAAAATCTGGTAATGGTAAAGTGGACGTGCTACAGTATGTATATATATACATATGTATATATATATATATATATATATATATATATATATATATATATATATATATATATCTTCTTCTTCGTCTTTAACGTATTTTCCCATTATTATATGGGGTAAGCATGCCTTCTTTTGAAGGACTTTGATTTGGCGGTGGGGTAGGCCGTAGCCTCGATCGGCTGCCCTGCCTGACATCGCTTAGACCCCGGTAGCGAATATATATATATATATATATATATATATATATATATATGTATGTATGTATATATATATGTGTATATATATATTACATATGTACATGCAATATGTATATATATATATATATATATATACATATATACATATATATAATGTGTGTATATATATACAGTATATGTATATATAATAAAAATATATCTTTGTGTTTGTGTTTTTGGGTAGATGCTGCTGGAAAGAAAAAATTAAATATTACTCAAATTAATAAACCACAAAACAGAACGCAAAACACTGGTATGAAGTTGAAAAACAGAAATAGTCAAATTAGTTCACATAACGTTATGCATGAGTCAGCTGATACATAACAGTCTGTTTTTATAATTTTATATAAGTTTATGGTCATTTCAAGTGATTATTTCAGGTAATTTTAACATTTTATTTTAAGAAATCCAGTAACTTATAAACTTTAATATAGTTCTTGATCAGCATTAAAAATTAGACGCTTGTTAAGATAGTGAAGTACCGAGAGAAGAAAAACAAAGGTTAGCAACAGAATGTTAATGATTCCCTGCATCGTTGTGCACATTTGTGAGTCAATTTCACACAAGCATGCGATGTGTATACATTTCAACTCAGGAAGAAAAGCAGGACTGGATGAAAACGTTCCCTTGCAACGTGCGTAGCTTTTTAGCCTAAAAGAATAATTGCGGCAGGCGCCATGGCATTCCAAGTTGACTCCTTCGCAGCTGTCGCTGTAAACACACACACAAACACACACACACACACACACACGCAGGATGTTCTCGGCCTAACGCATTACGTAGTCCTACAGAGTATGTTGTAGATACGGGACGTGATAGCGGAGGGGCAAATGAACTGCCGGACGAATGAACAACTGTGCCTGGCGCCATATTGTTCTAAGATGCCTCTTTATTAACGTCACCGTAGAGACTCTCACAGTATGTTCTTCGTTTAACTGACTACAGAGAGTGTCCTACAAGGCGGAATTATAGTCTTACAGGGCAAGCTGAGGGCGAGTGGGGTCAAGCTGGACCACCAGTTTGGTTGTTGGTTTACAAGCTCTGGGATCATCTATATTTTTCAATTGACTGATAATGTTTTCGTTAAAGGATTACTTCAAAGAATATATTACAGTATATATATATATATATATATATATATATATATATATATATATGTGTGTGTGTGTGTATTTATGTATATATGTGTGTAGATGGAAAGTGATAAAAACATTATTAACTGGCTCGAATCTCTTTGAGAGTTGGAACCGAAACTCATGCTTGTATGTTTGCTTTTTACTTGTAAGTGATATGAAACTTCATACAGGACTTAGGCCATGATATATATATGTATATAGACGTACATACATAGTTATTATATATATATATATATATATATATATATATATTTAATGTTTATATATATATATATATATATATAATGTTTATATATATATATATATATATATATATATATATATGTATATATATATATTTTAATGTTTATACTTTTGTCTTATAATTTAATGTGATATCGGGTTAAATACATCAGCTTAACGAAATGTATTCCGAAATATTGCCATGAGGAGTTTTAGCGTGCAGCAGAAGATGAAAAAACCGGGGGGGAAAAATACTGAAATTTTCAGAAGCGCATTTTATATATATATTTTTTTTCGTCATGGTGAAATGAAGCCATTTTTCGTATAACTCTAATAGGAACAGAAATCCGATTACAGTGCATCAATATATTGCTGAAATGCACAAATAAATAAATATTCATCGAATGTTTATTGTAGCTTTGCCCCCTCTTTTGTAGGATATGTGGAAATATTGACCGTTCGAATAATTAAAATGTTGTTGTTTGAGTGTACTTGTGCGAACGTGTGTTTTTATGCTGTACTGAAAGTAGCTTCGTTAATTTTTGGTGCTTTTGTCAACATCAGTCATATTTCCTAATCATTTTTCATCAATGCTAATGAATACCGTTATTAACATTGTCGTTATCGTTTTGGCAACCCTCATTATAATCATGGTCGTTGTTTTGATGCCACATTAACACTATTATCATTATGATTATTGTCATTCATCCACATTATCATTATTATTATTATCATCCATAAACGTTGTCATTATAATTATTATCATTCATCATTGTTATTATCATTATGGTATAATTCATCAACATTATTATCAATCTATTTGTTATCACACATCAACATAATTATCATTCCTCATCATTATTATCACTATAATTATTATCATTCATCAACATAATTATCATTATAGTTATTATCGTTCATCAACATTACCATCATTATAATTATTATCAAACATGCTGTTTATTTGAAGCTGTATGGCGACTTGGGAGAAAATAACAAAATTAAATGGAAAGTTCAGTTTCACTTTTTAAAACAAAATAAAACGTCCTCTTGAATGCAAACCCATAAATTATGGGGCCATTTCGTTTGTCTGGGTACATTTCGTGGACAAACGAAATGGCACCATTAGTTAGGGGATTGTTTAATTAAACAAATGACAAAGCACCATTGGATTTAACTAAGAGGTGAAGGAGAGCCGTTTCCTACTTTTAGAAAGAGTTCTCAATGTAAAGAAAGTTTATTATTATTATTATTATTATTATTATTATTATTATTATTATTATTGTTATTGTTCTTGTTGTTGTTGTTGTCCTTTGTTTTTGGTATTTGAGAGATAGGTTGTTATTATTATTATTATTATTATTATTATTATTATTATTATTATTATTATTATTATTATTATTATTATTATTATACCCTCTTTTTTATAAAAAGTTAAAATTTTTCTAAAATAAAAAACTACGATGGTATTACTATTATTGTTGTTATGTTATTATATACAATACGGACTTCTATATAGGGGTCAGTTCGAAAAGACTTATTCATGAAGAAAACTGCACAGCATAAACCGTGCTGTAAAAATGAAAGTGAGCTGAATAAAGACACAATTGGCAAATAAGATAAACTGCAATAGAAAAAGGAGGAACACAGTAGTTGTAGGCGCGCAGGCTATAACTCACCCTCCAGTTCGTGAAAAGTAATTAAACACGGCCACAGAGAAGTCAGAAACGGAATGGGTGCACTCTTGTTGTCGCACACCTTTTGTAAATAATGGGCACATGAGCAAAAGGTTGTCATATTTTAGGCTTCGTAATTCTCTGCTAGAAACATGTGCTGTGTGGAAAAAAGAGATAGTTGTCAAATTTGGATTTATGTAAAATTTTACTTGTTTAATGAAATTTCACATGAAATTTAACATTCAAAATTTCATATGAAACTTAATTTCGTATGAAATTTTATTTAACATGCAAAATTTCACATGAAACTTAATTTCATATAAAATTTAATGTGACATGCAAAATTTCATATGAAACTTAATTTCATAAAAGATTTTATTTAACATGCAAAATTTCATATTAAACTTAATTTCGTAGAAAATTTTATTTAGGATGCAAAATTTCATATTAAACTTAATTTCGTATAAAATTTTATTTAACATGGAAAATTTCATATGAAACTTAATATTTTATTTAACCTCAAAATTTCATATGACACTTAATTTCGTATAAAATTTTATTTAACATGCAAAATTTCATATGAGACTTAATTTCATATAAAATTTTATCAAACGTATTTATCGCTAAATATGTTAATAGAAAAAGGTTTTTAAATTAGCGTACCTGCTTCTTATCGTCATTTTGAAATTGTCAAGAGAGGATTAAATAAACACTCATTGTTTTTATATATTTCTGAACAAACAAAATCAAGCCTTCAGAGTCTTCCGCATCTTGCTTGCCTAGAACCTCGTTGTTTTAATCGAATGAAAATTTTAACTCGAATATTGCATAACAAAAAGTCCTCGCTGATTATTGTCAATTTGTGCACCAATGCCGTAACATGAGGCTTTTATATGATATTAACTGGAAGCTCGTTAGGACGGTAATTAATGGCATTAACATTTAATATCCTTTCTATGTTATTTACGGTAAACAAGTTGATCATCAATGAACCTGAAATTATAAACATTTAATTTTTTTCCGTTACGATGATGATCGTAGAACATTGATTTTCAGTACAGTATATATATACTGTATATATATATATATATATATATATATATATATATATATATATATATATATATATATATATATGTGTGTGTGTGTGTGTGTGTGTGTGTGTGTGTGTGTGTAAAGAAAGCGTGTGTGTATTATATTAATACATGTGTGTATATGTATATATATATATATATATATTAATACATGTACATATATATATATATATATATATATATATTTATATATATATATATATATATATTATATATATATATATTATATATATATATATATATATATATATATATCACATATATATTAAATTGCGGTAATTCATCCACAGGACCCGCCAGTGGATGAATTATTAACGCCCTGGACTCTCACTTTGAAAGACAGGGGTTCGGTCCCGATGTGAGTCAGAAATTTATTTCAGTGAAACACGTTCCCATGTGTTCATTTTCAAATATTTATACGCATATGTTTGTACGTGTGGGCATCTATGTATGTATTTATGTATGTATTTATGCATGCTTGTGTAATCACACAGTACATAAGCCAGTCTTTCGCGACACTTGAATGCCCGCATAAAAAGGACTTTGGACTGCCACCCACTCCAGCCCACAAAATACAATATTACCTGATTCATGCATACCTGACGTTTGTCAGAAAGCAAACCCGATGTTATGGAAGGGAATTCCAAGAGCCAGGAACGAACACATTCCAAATCATTGGTATTTGGCCTTGGGACGGAATGGGAATGTAGTGTGCGTCTCGCCAAATGGAATTATTGGATATACATCAGTTGTCACTTCAACTGAAGGATTTCAAATAATCGGAAATTCTTAGGCGTTTGATTTTTTTATGAGGGTTATTCATCATTAGATTTATATTTTGCATTGAAGTTTGCCGAAGATTTTATGTTTTGTGTTGCGTATCATAGTTTGCTGAAGATTTGATACTTCCTATGTTGCAATATGTGTTCTGTATTTTATACTTAGAAAAGGATCGATGATATCTCACGTAGCGCATCGTGCAGTTTATTTCTCTTCAATTCATTCCGCTTTCCAACAGGCCCTTTGGGATGACGTTGCCAGCTCCATGCCTACTCCTCCATTCCCGAAGGACTGACACATAGCGGATAGGTGTGAATGTTTGGTTTCCAATGGTCTTTGTGTTCGTTTGTTTTGTCCTCTTAGTATTTATTGTAAATTTCTACCATTGCGTATCAGTCCCCTGAAAATGTAAGTATAAAGACGAGGCCGGTCATGGCTTACTCCCCGTGTTTCATTTTCCCTGTTGCATACATGCATATGTAAATCATGTGTCAGATTATAATTGTGTGTAATATATATATATATATATATATATATATATATATATATATATATATATATATATATATATATATATATATATATATATATATTATATATATATATATATATATATATATTATATATATTTATATTGTATACACACATATACATTTATATATATATGATATATACATGTATTTTACATACATATACATATACAGTATATATGCATATGTATATGTTTATATATACTGTATATATATATATATATATATATATATATATATATATATATATATATATATATATATATATATATATATATATATATATATATATATATATATGGCAACTTTTTCCCTGCATTCAGTACCAAAGTCAGCCTTCAACTTTCTGTTTTCTTTGCCTTTATCATCATTTACTCTCTTTCTCTCTCTTCTCTCTCTCTCTCTCTCTCTCTCTCTGCCAAAACATGCTGTGTGCTCAGAGACCCTAATGGAATAATAGCTGGTCGTCATTGGAGGCAGAGGTGCCATTTACCAAACGCCCGAAATGCCATTCGGAGATTAGTATTTGCTAGTGAGACACTGAAGCAGTCATGTAGAATTACCTGTTAAGACAAACACTGAGAGAGAGACAGACAGAAAATTTCTTATTGAATCGAAATGGCCTATGACTAGAGCATTTGTGAAACTGCGTATGTTTCTCTAGGTTTGTTTGCTTGAGCGAAGAGAGAGTAGGTTTCTTTGCTTGAGAGAGAGAGAG
The DNA here is from genome assembly GCF_040412425.1 of Macrobrachium rosenbergii. Taxonomy (NCBI): domain Eukaryota; kingdom Metazoa; phylum Arthropoda; class Malacostraca; order Decapoda; family Palaemonidae; genus Macrobrachium; species Macrobrachium rosenbergii. Next base: position 39,707,000 of record NC_089755.1, read on the forward strand.
AGAGAGAGAGAGAGAGAGAGAGAGAGAGAGAGAGAGAGAGAGAGAGAGAATTCAGGCAGTGAAGGGAACATAACACTAAGAAACAGACAGGTTGAACATTTGAAGTTTCCGGATATGAGGATGCTTTTTAAGAAATGAGATTGTTCACAATATTACGGTTATTATTTCCCCTTGATGGTAAATCCTGGATGATCCCTTATATCGTAAACATATTCTCATAGCTCTTACACTACAAAAACACCATTAAATGCTTAATGAAACACAGACTTTATAACGAACACTCTCGCACATTTAATATATTTTCCATGGCGTTCTTCCCAAATAAAGAAGCTTACGCAGCGTGTCGGAAGAGGATTTGTCATTTTTCACCAAAATTAACTCAGTTAGAAAACTAAAACTGATAAAAGGGGTTTTCCAGTCCTTCTACGGTGACCTTTCAGGCATCAACAATCTCATCAGTTCATGTTAAAAGACAGTAGCTATTTATTACTGAAAATGAAATTGCCTTAAGGAACAAGTTTGCACAAAACCTTAAGCTTAATTAACGGGGTTTATATTTTCATTTTATACTCATTTATCTGCAATTACTTAAAAGTAAGTTAATTACATCTTAAGCAAGTTTACACAATACTTTAGCTTGATCAGTAACTAACACATCCCTGAAATTACTTAAAAAGAAGTAAAGAATTACCTGAAAAGAAGTAAAGAGTTACTTAAAAAGAAGTAAGGAATCACTTAAAAAGAAGTAAAGACTACTTAAAAAGAAGTAAAGAATCACTTGAAAAGAAGTAAAGAATCCCTTAAAAAAGAAGTAAAGAAACACTCAAATTAATTTGAGGCCTTTACCCGTCCCTACAATATCCATGAATGGATTCAGAATTACAACAAAAATGTGAAAGAATTAATTAATAAGACCCTAACCCCCGTTATGATATCCATTATTGCAATTTGCAGTTTATCATCTGTTGCAAGTATAAACGTATGCAGCCTCACAAATGAGGGACAGATGTCCATCCCTCTTGTGTGCGTGTCAACAAATGTCAGTGGGTCATTGCCAGCAGTAATTAATTCCAGCAATTACGTGTCTCGAACGCCGTTCTCTGATTGATTCAAGTTTTATCTTACAATGATTCGCCTCGCATTTGCGTTATTAGACAAGAATTGCTAATTCTAAGTGATTTCCATGCGTTATGATGCATATAACTTTGGAGGATTCTTCTTTCAAAATGTGCTTGGATTTTTATTTTGGACCACCACTCTCTAGTTTCTTCTCCATTTGTGATGAAAATGATTTAGTGCCTCAAGGAGAATAATTTATTGTAAACTTTCTTAAAACCAGTTTAAATTTCAGATGAGTCCAGTATTGATTAATTAAACAATGTTTGGCAATTTAAACATCAAGTTTTAACATCTATGCCTCAGACAGGCTTCATGTCCGCTTCTTGTAACTCTGTCCTTTAATTTGGAATCTTCCGTTTATTTGAATTCATGTGTGGGTTGAACCGAGGGCGAATCAGGTAAATTTGCCCTTTTTTATGCTTTAATGCTTCTTTCTAAAGATAATTCTTCCACTGTTTAACAGTTATTTGAGCGAATTGCAATTATCCCATCCAGCAGGCTCACTCCATTTAAGCAAAGCTCATTTTGTTACGTCAAGAACCTCACCATATTGCAATCTGCTCATCAAGTTTTCGAGCATTCTTTCTCTCCCTGTCTCTAGATCTGTTTCCCCTATTCAAGGAGATTACGTCATATCACCTCTTGTAGAATAAAATAACTCTCTTTTTTTTATGCCCTTATGCCTCATGAGATGTAGGAGCCTCTTTTTGCTTTTGTGGTCCCCAACTGTTTCAGTAAATATCCTTTAAAGTGAAATATATGTAGCTTCTCCTGTGCTTGGATTCTCCGACTTTTTCTCGTTGCCATTGTCGCTGAATTCTACTTATTGCTTGTGTCCCTAACGCCTTCTGCTCCATTTTTACTTTTCTGTTAAAGAAAACTGTTGTGCCGACTTTGTCTCTTCTTCCGCACTTTTTTCTGTCCGCACCTTTTTCTGTCCGCCCTCAGATCTTAAAAACTACTGAGGCTAGAGGGCTGCAAATTGGTATATTGAACATCCACCCTCCAATCATCAAACATACCAAATTACAGCCCTCTAGTTCGAGTAGTTTTTATTTAATTTTAGGTTAAATTTAGCCATAATCGTGCATCTGGCAACGCTATAAGCCAGGCCACCACCGGGCAGTGGTTAAAGTTTCATGGGCCGCGGCTCATACAGCATTATATCGAGACCACCGAAAGATAGATCTATTTTCAGTGGCCTTAAATATGCGATGCACAGAAAACTCGATTGCGCCGATTGCACCGAAGAAACTTCGACGCATTTTTTACTTGTTATTTATCATGTTTAGTTCGCTTTTCTTTCCTTTATCCTTCCCACTTATTTTTGTTCTTAGCCCATGTCCCTTCCTGTCCCTCTGTTCTCTCATTTTTTAACAATCAACCGTCCCGGAACCCCAAAATAACGGTACATTCCGCCGAGTATCTCCTCAATGGCGAAATACCAGCGAACTAACTGAAAATTCGAGTTTCCAAGCTCTTTAAGAAGAGGAGTCTTAATTCTGCCGCCAGATGGTGGCAGTCAAGGCGGGGCTGTGTCAAGGCCATAAAAGATCTGAGAGATTTATCGAGGGATTCTGTCAACTTCTCGAAAATTCAAGTGAGAAGAAACTCGAGCAGTTTAAACGATTCTTAGAAGCTTGTTTATTCACTATACTTGAAAATTTTTGATGTAGTAGTAATGGTTGATGTTTTTTTTTTTTTGCATAAGTAACTCTTCTAGGGATTTTTTCTATTAAGTGCATATATATATATATATATATATATATATATATATATATATATATATATATATATATATATACACATGCATACATACATACATACATTATGTACATACATACATACATATATAGGCATATATATATTTCAGTACTGTAATGAAGTTTTGATGTAATATATAATTATAATTAAATATATAATTATATATACATATACATACATACATATATATATATATATATATATATATATATATATATATATATATATATATATATATATGGTTGCGTGCGTGTAAAGCAGACAATACCACGTGAAAACTGACGTTTGTAATAATGTTCTTCCTTGGAGATTTGAACCTCCGGCCACTGGATTATCACGCCAATGCTTAAACCACAGAGGAACAAAAGAAGAGAAACCAGATATGCAGCTTCATATATGGAATCACGACGGTTACCACTGCATCCCCAATTACTGTTTGACGCCTCCTCGCCGTGCCAGCTTTGGCCAACTGCTTCTCCAAGGAGGAGGTTATTGTTCAGAAGGAGGATCAAATACCTCCATTCACTGCTGATGGGGAGAGGATGAGGTGCAACCATAGTTAGAGGTGCAGTCGTGTCCGTTATGTTGCCATGCATATGCAGTTGCATATCTGGTTCCTTATGTCTTATGCGCTCCATGGTCTAAACTATTCATTGTTGATCTGCTGCGTCAGTGGTCGCCATTTCAAATTCCCAAGGAGGAGGGTATTGTTAACACGTATCTATACGCAGTATATATGTGTGTGTGTGTTTGTTACCAATAGCCTCCTATGTCGAGATGGTATCTATTCCCAGCAAGCAAAAAGCTGAAAGACAAATTTTTTAATGGAATAACGAAACGAGAGACACGTGCATTTGAAAACGATCCTTTCAAGATTATTCTTGTAAGAGGCAGCCTCAGACAGTAATATGACCTTTGCCAGGCTGAGAAGAAGAGAAAAGAAAGAGATCTTGAAAAGCTGTTGCTTTGACAAATTTGCTGATATCTAAATTCTCATTTTTCCCCCAAGCATTGGGAAATGCAAAGTTGGGCACTATTTTTCTAAGGTGTTTAATCCATATAAAAGTATTAAAATAGCTGTATATCAAAAGGGGGTAGGGTGTCAGGGCAGCTTATAGATAATATTCCTCAGGTAACTACAGATCAAATACACGCGAGATAGATAACGGTAGCTTTAACGTAAAAAACAATCATTATGTACCCATATAACGGGAAGCTACAAGCTTGAGCAATACTAAACATATACAGTAACAAATGATAATTACTGATTCACTCAGCAATTTTAAAGGAATATAAAAACAAACAAGAGAGCAAAGTGGTTAGCAGTAGCAATAGTTTTCAGCAACGATGATTAAAGTAAGACTTTGCTTGAACAGTTACTTAAAACAAGAAGTCTGCTTGACCAATTCTCACTTTCAGGCAAGAATCATCAAAGCACAACGTTATTTTTGAGGGAAAGGTAAAGAGAAAAGGAGGTGGGGATGAGGGGAGGAGGAGGGGGGGGAGATGAATGCTCGAGACTAATCAGTATTCAACGGACGCCACTAAATGGGTATGCAAATGCTGTAATCTCAGGACGCTATTAAAGACTTTTTTTTTAATAATTTATTTATTGCTGAAGACAGTGGCTGTCCCCTGATTCTGTGGTTGTCTGTGTGTGTATGTGTGAGTGTTTTGTGTGTATGTGTGTGCTGTGCGTGAAACAGACAGACAGACAGAGACGGAGAGGAAGAGAGACACGTGTGTGTTTGTGTGAGACAGACAGAAAGACAGACAGAGACAGAGAGGAAGAGAGAGACATACATTAAGGCTGGGAAAATGTGTGCATGTTTATATATATAGTTTTATTTATAACATTCCACAGCACATATAATTATTAAATGCGCAACACATTTGCGCAGGAAATCAAGCAAATGAATAAAAAATAGCACCAATTTGCCACTCGCAGACAGACTGCGCATAGATTGCTGCTTTATAAGTATCTCAGAGTGGATTTGCATAATTCCCCTCTCCCTTCCCCCAGCTTTGAGCCGAAGGGTTAAATCATGTCAAGGCCGGGGCCCACTGACTTCCTTCAATAATTCTTCCAAGGGCATAAATCTTCTTTCGTCAAAACATCAGCTCCCAAGGGTGATGGACGTCACACGCCGGGGTCGCAGGACCATCAGGAGGAGAAGGAAGAAGGAAAGAGCAGAAATTGGGCAAAAACTGAAATTGTGAGAGGAGGAGGAGGAGGAGGAATGCAGTGGATCTCTGTCCCCGGCGGAAAAGTTTCCCTCGAAAATGGTGTTTTCTGACGAGGTGGCTCTGCAAAAGTTGCTTTATTGCACCTGCAGTGAATAGGATGAGACTTTAAATGCAAATTTCTTGGTACAGCAGGAATTGCGCTTTAACATTTTCTTTTTTATTATTATTATTATTATTATTATTATTATTATTATTATTATTATTATTATTATTTGTTCTTCATTTTTGGTGGTGGTGAAAACACCTTTTGGTGATAATGTTTGTGTAGTAATATGTCAGATATTTGTAACTTTTTTATTATTCATTTTAATATTTTTAGAATAATACGTCAAATATTTATGACCTTGTCAATGTTCCAAGTTGAGCGAGGTCTGAGTATTTCTTGAATATGCTTCAGATTTACCCTTTTTTTATAAGGGGGTTAGAATGGAGGGCTGGAATGGGGGAAGAGTCGAAAGGTGAGAATGATCAACCATCTGTTTACTTTCCACCATAGACAGAGCTAATTAATTTTCTGTGCATGATCAATGGGGGATGGTCTCGACACTCTGCTTCGTCTTTTACTCAAAGTGAAACCGGCATGAATTTATTATCTCGGAAGTATTCAGCTCTGTGATGCAACTAAACCTGACCAATGCAATGCAATGACTGCGACTTTCCTATTATTATTATTATTATTATTATTATTATTATTATTATTATTATATTATTATTATTATTATTATTTCGGTACGTCCAGATAGGAACTTCATTCTACGTTTTGTCAACATTCCAAAATGGTATGCAAAATAAGACCTTCCATTGTGGATGCATATGAAGCAGGAATAATTGCCTTGAATGAGATATATGTTTAACGGTTTTATTTAGTGGCTTTTAGAGGTAAAATGTTAGCAAAATTTAGACAAAATTTAAAGTGTATAATATATACATATATATGCACGTTTATACATTTATATATATATATATATATATATATATATATATATATATATATATATATATATATATATATATATATATCTATATGTATATATATATATGTGTGTGTATATATATATATATATATATATATATATATATATATATATATATATATATATATATATAAATGTATAGTTATAGATATTCAGGTAATCTGTCGCCACCATCATAAGAAAAATCACAAAAAGCAAAATAAAATTCAAAATGCCTTTTCGTGGAAAAAATAATTTCTCCTCAAATGCAATTTAATGTACTGGATGGCAAGAGTCCTGAGCCCCTCTTCATTAATGGTTGTCCAGGAACATATAGGACGAGTAAAAGAGCTCCTCCTCTTCCTCCTCTTCCTCCTCCTCTCTTTCCTCCTCCTCCTCCTCCTCCTCCTCCTCCTCCTCCTCCTCCTCCTCCTCCTCCTCCTTCTGTTCCTCCTCCTTCTTCCTCTTCTGCTGCTAGCAGTGTTCTCTTCTGATAGGAACAAAAAATAGATTTAGCAAGTGAATTTGAAAGTTTTCTGCGAACTCCATTAGCGGACAAGTTGGTTAGGTGTCTTTCGGAAGAGACGGGATGGGAGAGATCTGGGAGAGATAAAGCAAGAATGAGATGCGGAGGTTCTTAGAGATACAAGATCTTCGAGATGGAGATCTGTGGGATGGAGTAGGCTGTGGGTGGGGGTTGGGGCGGGGGAGAGAAGATGCGCGTGTTAGGGCGTTCTTGTTCAGAAGGGAAATCTTTGAATATCTCTTTATCGGTTTATCCTGTTGGTGCAATATCTTACTTTTATTAGACAGAAGATGATAATGTTTGTTATTTATGTTTGGAAATTTCGGTGTTTTTTATCAGTTATTTTGTTTTCCCATTTCCTTCATGCAAGATGTCGTATTTTGTCGTATTTTAATGAACGTGAAACGTTTATTTTCCCCAAGCAAGGCGCCTCTTTATTTTCCTGATGTAAGTCCAGTGGAAATATAAATTTAAGTTATGGAATCTTCCGGCGATAAATGATCGAACAGTATTGCTTTTGCACCCCTTACTTTCTGGAAGCAGATTCATAAAAGGCCTACATATAATAGACTCTTAGTGCTTCGAAAAAGGACGAAGCATTTTAACAAGTACTAAAATAATACGAAGATAGAAGAAATTAGGAATGCAAGGCTTAACAGGCCCACGTATAATGGACATCCAATGCTTCGATAAAAGGACGAAACATTTTAACAAGTACTAAAATAATACGAAGATAGAAGGAACTGAGAGTACGAGGCTAAAACATACCAACGGAAACATATATTCGCTCATATAATACAAACAGTCCTCGTTTAGAAAAATAGAAGAGAAATAGAGAAGAGGAAATTGCATGCTGTCACAGGTGGAAATTAATGTTCGTTGATAAATAACGCTACAGCTTTTGTTTCAGTCCTTCTGCAGGAGAGTCTTTCTGTCTGGAAGACAGATCGTCATGGAGGGACGCGACGGAAGTTTTCCCGTGGAAACGGTACCGTGTTAGACGGAGACAGGCAGTATTTTGGAAAATCAAAAGTGCCGTCTGTTGTACAACTCAACGGGGATTAATGGAAGTTTTACCCCTTCAGATTTAGGTCATTTTCTCTCAAGGAACTCCCCCTAGGGCCTAGGCTACTTCCCCACATTTAGTCTGCGGATGACTGTTATCCGTTTTGGACTGGCGGGCTCATTGATTAGTTGTGTGGTTTTTTTTAGTTCCTCTGCTTCTAAGGTTTGGAATTCTCTTCTTTCCTCCTGTAAGTGGTAAATTTCTTCCCTTATTTTCTTTTTTTCTTGTCTTTGGGCCTGGGACAGGAAAGTGCAATGTAATGTCTTTCCCATTGGCTTTGCTCTTAAAGAAATTGATAAAATGTGAAGCTTCTTTCGTTGTGATTGCCCATAGCTTATTTCTCAAACATTTCCTATTATATTTATGTAATTTTTTTTGAAATGGCAAGAAAATATACTCATTTGGATATTGCATTCAAAGATTGTTCCGTGCTGTATAAGTTAGCGTGTCAGCATAGACAACGTAAGGTCCAGATTTTCCTTTTTTTTTTTTTTTTTTTTTTTTTTTTTTTTTTTGTTCTAAATCAATAACCTCAAATTGCTAAGCAAGCTTTGGCATTCAGGACCTACTTCTGCGTTCCCCGATCTTTATCATCCGCCATCTTATTTTTCACCCTTGCCGCAGTCTGTTAAGTATACCTTAGTTTAATCAGACCACTGAGCTGATTAACAGCTCTCTTAGGACTGGCCCGAAGGATTAGATTTATTTTACGTGGCTAAGAACCAATTGATTACCTGGCAACGGACCTACAGCTTATTGTGAATCCGAAACATTATAAGGAGAAATGAATTTCAGTCACCAGAAATAAATTCCTCTTGTTCTTCATTGGCCGGTCGGAGATTCGGACTCGCGGCCAGCAGAGTGCTAGCTGAGAACGGAATCCACTCTCCCAACGAGGAACTGTCGCAGTCTGTTGTGTCTTAGGTAAGGTATTGGGTTGGTTACCCCATTTCCGGGCTTTCGCGAGACAATGTATATAGACATAAGACACCTGTTGTTTAAATAGAAACGCAAACTATGGTACCCTCTGAATAAACTGGTAAAACCGAGCAAAAGTACTTAAAAAAAAAAACGCAAAGCAGCACACGTTTACTTCCAAAAATCCTGTGCGATTTCCGTCGTAATATACAGATTTGTTGCAATAGAAATCTGTCAGTAGTTATTTCGAGTGAAGGATTATTTACTGATAATACAATAGAACTACAATGAAGCGTCAACAGAGGTAGATCTACTTATTGATTTATTTATTTTTACTTGATAATTTTTCGTCTTTCTTTCTGTTGATAAACAGATAGAAAACAAATACTATCTTTTTCCTTGTTTCCCCATTCTCGGATTCTTGCATTCTCAGTTTCAAGAGGCGAGTCTGTCGATCCAGCTGTGATAACAAGCTACATTTTCCTTCCTCTTCTTACTTGGTTCCCAAGTCTATAACGTAAAATATTATTTGAAGATAATTGCTATTTAATATGTTTGAATATAATAACACCTCTCGTTGACATGATTATCTATTCTTCGCAAGTGACGCGTATTGACGCATATTAATCAGTACCCGGGCGCAAATTCCTGAGATGTATGCTAGTATTTCACCAGACCCGGTTTTTTTGCCATGCCACTAGGTTAGGTTAGGTTAGGTTGGGTCAGGTTAGGTTATATTAGCGTGGTCTGTGTAATTTGGGTATGGGAAACACAATGAGATTATTTTCAATATTTTCAAGAAAATTCTATGGTTAATTTTTAAAATATGGCGTCCTGCTTTTTCAGGGAAAGGTCTCGGTACTCGGTTACATTTAGGGAAAATGCTACCCGGGCATGTGGCTTTCAATCACAACCCAACACCCAGCATACCTTAGGAAGCGAGTTTCAGGGGCAGTAGGTCACAATGAGTTGAGAGAAACTAACACAGTTAGAAGTTACAGCCTTTTCTTCACAGAGACGAAACTTCCAGAAATACACACACACAGAGAGAGAGAGAGAGAGAGAGAGAGAGAGAGAGAGAGAGAGAGAGAGGGAGAGAGAGAGAGAGAGAGAAAGGAAATGCTGCAGACAAATAAAATCTGATATTGTCGATGAAACTGATCACGGCTTCTTCTTCTCCTCTCGAAGTTCGTAAAGCGACATTGAAAAACGCCAACCTTGGTGAACTTGGATCAGTTGCCAGATCCGGGTCTTCTTTACGATGATAAAGATTTCTTAACGGTATTTACGAGAGAAAGAGAGAAGCTGAGTATTCGTGAGCGTGTGTTTATGTGAGAGAGAGAGAGAGAGAGAGAGAGAGAGAGAGAGAGAGAGAGAGAGAGAGAGAGAGAGATTGCGATCGCATGTTTTTGTGAGACAGAGATAGAATTATAAGTGTGCGGAAGTGTGTGTTAAAGAGAGAGGGAGAGAGAGATATTGCAGTCATGTGTGTTGAGAGAGAGAGAGAGAGAGAGAGAGAGAGAGAGAAATATTGCGATAATGTGTGCTTGTGAGACAGAGATAGAATTATAAGTGTGCGGAAATGTGTGATTATAAGTGTGCGGAAATGTGTGTTATAGAGAGAGAGGGGGGGGAATATTGCATGATCATGTGTGTTTGTGAGACAGAGGTAGAATTGTAAGTGTGTGGAAGTGTGTTAGAGAGAGAGAGAGCGAGATAGGGAGAGGGGAGGGGTGTTGAGTGGGATGCGGCTGAGATGCATTCGTGTGTACTTGTTATGTAGATATTGATTGCGTGAGTGTGTGCGTGTGTGTTTGTGCATTTGAGTGTGCGTTTGTGAGGTAGAGAGAGAAAAGTGTCTGCATTAACTGTAAAGTAGTCATATCAGTAAAATCCTTTTTAATGCCCCTTTTAGATCAATTCTAGTACAAGAATGTATGATTATTGCTAATTTTCAAGATAGCCAATCACTGCAGACCTGTTTGTCAAAACGCGTTTGGTTTTCAGTTTTCGTAGCTGTAAATTAATGAAAAGATGTCATGAAGATGTGATATTAACCATTAGGATCAATGACATTTAGTTATTGCTTAAAAAACATTCTAGCTACAGATCATTTATTGTTATCTACATAAAATACCGCAAACATATTTTAATACCCAAATACGTACTAAAATCAATATATTTTGTAAATTTATGAGCTTTTCGTGATCGGGAAATAGCAGCGTAGATAAGCCATATATTTCTACATACAAATATCAATAAACATTTAAGATCAAGAGTAGCAACGAATAACTCATGGAAAATAGGTAAGGAAAAACAACGAATATGACCGGTTCGGACCGCGGCCATTCCTTTACTTAAAATGTGTGCGATGGATACCCTAAAATATTGCCTATCTCCAGCCTACCTGAACTAGACAACGGCCAGAGAAATCTCGTTTACAATATTAAAAGATATAAACCCTATGAAGGGAAATATCCAGAGGAACTTTATAGAGCTCTTGCCAACATGCAAGCTATTCCACAGGACGGAATTTATGACGGAAGTTTGTTTCATGGCGGAGTTATTTATAAAAATAGCTCTTCAAAACAATTTTCGGGCCATTCTTATGAAGGCTCTTGTGCAATGAATAAGAGCCTTTCATTTTCAGTGCTATATACAGGGAACAGTAAAATGAAAGTGGAATTTTTTTATAGATTATTTAGCATTCTTTTGATATATATATATATATATATATATATATATATATATATATATATATATATATATATATATACATATATAATAAATTTATGTGTATATATATATAAATATATATATATATATATATATATATATATATTTATATATATGTGTATGTAGATATGTATATATATATACACACATACATACATACATAAATATATACATAAGGCCACAAATCTTACCAAATATTGGTACTGACAGTGCAAAGCATTATTTCATTTTATTTTCAACGTAACTGTCCGTTAAATGTTCTTGGATTTTAGTGTCCCTTTCCCTGTCATATTCATTGGACTTTGTTGACACTTTCTCTAGCATTAAGTAATATTCTCAAATTAATTTCGGCTTCACCTAATAATGTTAAAACCCCTTTGCTTACACATTGGTTGCTTGTTCAACTGCTGTCAGAATGTGCTTCATGCACAATGTAGTTTACCTTTCATATCGTGTGCTGATATCATGTAACACCATTTTTATTTACAATTCATTTGATCCGTGATTTCATAGATACATTAATATTTTAGTTTAATGGTAATCTCAAGTCTTTATATATTAGAAAGCAGCTTTAATTGCACATCAGTTTACTTTTTTTATTCACAACGTACTTAACGCCTGATATTGTATCGTGTTATCTGCTAAAACTTGCACTGATATCCACTAGAGAAGGTTCCCTTTAAGACCTATGCAGATGACCATAATAGTAATGTATTCCATCGAACTGAGAATCATCTGTCAAATCTTTTACGAATTGTGGAATCATTATATTATACCTGGGAAATTGTTCTTGTGGTAAAAATATGCTGTATCAATGGTATAAATATTATTGCTTCCATATACTGTTACTTACTTGCTAATTTGATGTGTGATAAGGATTTGATAATGCAAATCGATTTTTAAAGTCTCGTGTATCGAATATTTTGAAATTGTCCTTTGCATTATCCTTAAATGTAGGTATTTGCAGTTTAGTCTTAAATGTTGGTACAGAATGGGCAAGAAAAAAAATGCAAGACGATGCAGTTTTCAAATTTTTCCAATTGATTTCATGATGCTTGAAACAAACGCTTTAGTTTGTCAGCGAATGTTCAGCGAGTAATTTTAATCTAGCAGAGTTATTCATTACTCTCTTAAATGTTATGAAATGTTCAGCGAGTAATTTTAATCTAGGAGAAATTTTCATTACTCTCTTAAATGTTATGAAATGTTCAGCGAGTAATTTTAATCTAGCAGAATTTTTCATTACTCTCTTAAATGTTATGAATTACTTTACTGCTAAACTATAATCAAGAGAATGAAAATATCATACAGTATTGAAACTAAAGTTTTGTAATATCACCATCACTTAACGAAAACAAAATGCCAGTTTTTCAAAATAACATCAGAAGACCTAAAAGGACATTAAAAAAAAAAGAATGAAGAAATGCCAAAATAAAAAAAAAATGCTGCCAAAACTGAGAAAGAGTAAATAAAATAGCTGCCATCCCTCCAATCTTTAAAGCAATTCGTAGGAGAGTATGAAAGGGTTCAGCCCTGTTATTTACTTTACTGTTATTAACGCCGTTTATTACGAGGGATTCCCGTCCGAAACATTTTGAAAAAGCCCCCCCTCGTAACATTTCGTTCGATCCTTTCATGATTCCCGCGGTGGCATATAACCTCGTTTTATCACCAGATATTGAACATTACGTTGTTAAGACCGCCAGAGAAGAGTATGGTGTGCATGGATAGATGCAATATTCAAAATATTGGGCGATACTACGTTCAGAAAATAATCAGTGTATTGCTTTTC
>NC_089755.1:39725120-39760120 GCF_040412425.1 Macrobrachium rosenbergii
GAAAAGAATCGAGGAAAAATTCATGGATTCCTGAGCGGGCATTTTTCATCTCTTCTCAAGTTGAATTCTGTGTTTGAGATGATTTAATGGGTTTTAAATGCAGAACAGATGATGAAAGATGGATTGGCTGAAGAAAATCCTGCTTATTAAAATGTAAAGTTTTCGTCATATTTTTAAAAGGGTAAATGAAATACGATAAAAACACATGTCTGAAGATATAAATATTATTCCCGAAAAGTTTTGAACATGGGTAATAATTCCTATCAAATCGCCGATCTTGGGATTTTATTACCGTCATTAAAGATCGATTCGGAACTTTTAACCTCAGGGCATGAGTATGATGCAGTTTTAATTTATTCCTTTAAAAATATTTTGAGCATGTATTTAACAGTGAATCATTTTTAATGTATTTTAAGACTTATTAAGAAAAATGTATAGTTGTACTAAGAAGTTATTACTTAGAATCATTTCTTTTTTTATGCAAAGGACAACTGGAAGGGAAACTTAATGCCCCTCTCTTGCCCAGGCCTGAAAATGCAAGAAAATCGAAACCGCAGAATAGTTTGTTTTTTTATTTCTCATAAGTGTGCATTAATGCATAAAATAATGTAAAAACAATATATTGAAATTATTTGTTGTCCATAAGGGAAGAGTTAGAGAACAGTTCGAGTTATTTTGAATGCAAATGACTTCATATTAAGTATCCTGGGATATTAATGCTATGTCTACCTTTTGTGACAATGAAAAGATGAAAAGCTGTCCCAGCCTTTATGACAGGTTCGTCAAAGGAAAACCTTCCCTGAAGTTCAGGGACACAATAAACTTCTCGCAATATCGGAATCCCATCCAAATTAAGAATTCAGAATTCGGTATAATATATCACATTAAGAGGCGACGTAACGAGCGTAGCGAAAGATATGATCTCTTTTCTTCTCCTTCAAAGAAATATCTAAGCAACTCATATATGTACCTTTCAAGTTTAATTCAATTAATATGAAACTCTGACTTAACCGACCATGGCAGCGTAAACGCGTCTTTGAAGTGATAACGAGTGTGAACGTCACGTTTTCCCGGCGAACTGGCTTCCCCTGTTTCTTTTGCCCGTTTTCCTTTGATGTGAATTTGTCTGTGTGATTTCATCATTTTTTGTTTTTCCGAATTAAATTTCCTTCATCGTAGTACTGAGGTTTTTTCTGACATACTTGTTTACTGTTCACGTTTATTTGCTTCGTTTTTGAAGTTGTAATGTTTCAGTAAGGAAGTTCCTTATCTATGTTCTTGGTATATAGATTTCTGGTCTGTCGTTTATTTCCCGTTTATCAGTTTCATTTGGGATTAAAAGTTTCTCCTTTGAAGTATTTTTAGCTTCTTGGTAATTAATCAATTTTATTTTCTATAATTACGTTTTGAAATTAATTATCAGTCGCTTTGACAGTCATGTTCACTATCTTTTTTTCTTTTTGACTTTTATAACTTTATCGTCCAAGTTAATAGGATTTACATTTACTAAACTTTGTATTTTCATATTGGGAGTAGAATATACCTTCTCTAAATTATTAAGCTTTTACCAAACACCCATGAATATACATTTAAGAAACACGTAAGGAAAACTGACAGGGATGAAAGAGGTCAGTTGAGTTAATAAGGGAAAGAAACGGGAATTGTAGGGAAAACTGATGAAGGAGGAAAGTTAAGGGAAACGATAAAAGAGGAAAAAAGATGGGTAAGGAGAGTGATTGAAGGAAGATCAAAATAAAAAGATTCCGAGACCAATCGTTGAGGAAAAGGACAAACCGTAGAGGAAAAATTATTGGAAGATGAAGGAAATAAGTCGAGGAGAAAGGATAGATGAGAGAGTGGAGGAAGAAGGGAGGGATAATGGATGAGGGAGAAAAAGGAAAAATACTGAGAGAACAGATAAGGAAGGAAAAGGTGAAAGGTAGAGAGAAAGCATAGTAGAGAGAATGGGCGGGAAAGGGAAAATAATAAATGTATGGAGATACAATTTGGGAGGCAAAAATAAAAAGGCAAAGAGGAATGATAAGGAATCAGCAAAATAAGTAGGAAAAATGATTGAATTTGGAAACAGGTAAAAATGTACTGAGCAACTATAAAAGGGGAGAAAGGAGAAAGATTGAGAGACAGTACACTCAAGGGTTAAATTATCCTTTCCAAGCGTCTGGCTTATTGCAAAAAAGGGAATTCAAGAATAGGAATCATACGAATAAATAAGTACAGTCAGATAATAGATTACCTTTATGTGGTTGCCATGTATATTTAAAAATATACTTTCTTTTTACGCTTCCTTTCTTGAAGTTCCTTTATACTTTCTTTGTATCAATATCCTTACGCTTTGTTTTTGCAGATTGCCTGTACTTTATATTCATTAGCTTTCTTTTACAAATAGCAAACGCTTTCACTTTGCAATTTGCTCATTTTTTTTTAATTTCCTTAAGCTTTGTTTTTTTTCAGTTTCCTTATTCTTTCATTCTGCAATCTCTTCCGCTTGATTTTAGCAGTTATCATATTATGTTTTCTTATTGTAATTTCCCGTTTTCTTCAGTACTTTTTGTGCGTACTTTTCGCACCTTGCTTATACACCTGATACACTTCAGTACATTGTAATTTCACAGTCAGATTAAAATTTAGTTAGCCACTATAATTAGTCTGAAGACAAATTAAATGCAATTTAGAATTAGAAAAATTTCTGTCCTTTCCCTTGTACGTTCTTCTTCAAAAGGCAGATGTGTTGTGTCTCCCGTTTTCTCCCCTCTCTTCATCTTAATTACCATGCAGTCATGCCAGCCTTTCATAGCTTTCAAATAATTTTTTGTTTATTTTCTGCCACTTCTTTTTATTCATCTCGTCTTATCCTCCACTGTTGTCGCAGTTCCTTCACCTCTTATTTTCCTAATCCTTATCCTTCTGGCTCTTATCTGTTCCTTCTAATCCATACGATCATTTCATCAAGTTACTGCTGTAGCATTTTATTTTATTTCTTCACAACTTCATTTCTTTCTTCTTTTATTTTCCCCTCCTCCTTCTGCTCATTTTCCTCCTCTTACTTCTCTCCTTAATCCTGTGCCTCATATTCCCTTTATTTTTTCATTCCTCCTGTTATTCTTCAGCCTCCTTTCTTCGTCCCGTCCCTGTCCACATTGCGATCACACCATTCTGCCACAGCGTTCAGAGCCTCGCTTTGTAAGGCCCCCAACCCCCAACCCCCACCCCCACCCACCATCCCGCTGTAAAGCGTCTCCGAGATTTAACCATTTCCTTCAGATGATTAAATCCTGGTATGGATGCCGTCGAGTGCTATGCATGCCATCTTAAAAATTCCGGCCGTTCATGTTAGTGTTATCCCCTTATCTAACACCTGGGATTGCCTTTTTTTTATCTGTAGTAGCGAAAAGGGTGAGAAAAACTATCATTGTTTTATAAACGTTAAAAAGGGGATGATTATTTTTAAGTAATATAAGTAATCGTTGGAAGTCGCAGGTTTTCCGAGATGTCCGGAAGTGATTTGGATGTCCACGCCTCCTGTAACGAAAGGAAAGACAAAGATCTGAATACCGCATCGCAGATGGTAAAAAGCTGAATGATAACAAGTGAAATTAAATGAACACTTAAGATCAAATGACTGAGAATGGATAAATAAAAAAATATAAACTAGTGTCCATTTCTTAGTTATGAAGCATGTGCAAAGTTAATTGTGTGTGTGTGTGTGTATCTGGTGCTTCTGTACATGCAGATGCATTTAAATACATAAGCGTGTGCATGTATATAAATAAAACAACAAAATGAAAAGATAGGAACAAAAACGGAACGGTAACAGAGTAAAATGATTAAATGTTCAGCATGAAATAATCTGATATTCAACGTGACCTTACTGACACGTGGATGAAAGATATTATGATTATTCCTTCGATGAATTAATACTAATCTTTCAGTCGGTTTTTCAAAGATTACAACATGCACGTGAGACTAATACCCGCCAACGGAAATATACCTTGACAATAATAATAACATGAGATTATTAATATTATTTCTCTTCTCGCCTGTCAGATGAGAGAGAGAGAGAGAGAGAGAGAGAGAGAGAGAGAGAGAGAGAGAGAGAGAGAGAGAGGTCCAGAACAATCACCTGATCTTCCTGATTATCGGATCGCTAAAACTCAACATGTAAACTGCAAAAGGTGCATTGATTGATGTGATTCAATCGCTCTTCAGGATTATTGGATTTGTCAAAGAATTGTAATACAAGTTCGTTACAGCAGGAACGGATAGGAAGCAGAGTGGATGTTTTGTCACTGAGTGGGACAAAGGTGAAATGACGATGGAATCTGTTGATTCTTATAAATATTTAATGTAAATATAAACTATGATGGCAGGATGAGAGAACAGGCGAGTCACAGAATAGTTGAAGCAAGAAGGGTAGCCAGGTGTGTGCAAAAGACTAGGAAGAGAATTGCTTCGTCTATGGAAGCCAATGGGGGAATTTCTGAAGGGGATGTTGAGCCAAATCTCTTTCATGGAAGTGAAGTGTGGATGTTGAATGTCTGAAAAAAAGATTAGAGCTGTTAAGATGAACTGTTTACGTAATATATGCGGCATAATAAGAACTGATAAGGTGAGAAATGTGGAGATTTCTAGAAATAGTGAAAAGCATAGTGTTGGTGAAATTATGACCCAGAATATTTTGAGATGGTGTGTTCATGAGGAAAGAATGGAGAACGATTGGTTGGTGAAAAGAAGGTCGGTTCAGAAGTATTTTTCGGGGGATGGCTGAGAGGAAGGTCCAGAAAGTCGTGGATAGATGTCGTGAAATAATTATTGGAAAGGAATGGCCTTACTATGCAAGTGCTGGAGTGCATGCAAGGTAGGGTACGATCAATGAGCCTGTCGTACATTGTGTCTCAGGGGTTTGACTGATGATGCTAATGAGTTAAAAGCTATGTCGTTTTTTTTCTACAGATGTATGGAGCATAGGATGTTTCGGAAGTTTAACTGTATATGAAGAGGTTCATCCATGATTCAGCAGTTAGAGTTAAAATGTTATGATCATTGTTTTTTTCTCTGAAGTTATATATATATATATATATATATATATATATATATATATATATATATATATATATATATATTATATTTATTTATATTTATTTATATAAGATGTGTGTGTGTGTGGGTGTATGGGTTTTTGTGTATATAAACTGAAAAAAAGGAATAGAGAAGTTAGCAAGAGTTTTTATTTACACTTCAAAGCCCTGACGCATGAAACACAGCAGTAAGAGAAAAACACGTAAACACATCAATCATTTCTTTCATCCAGCAGATTGCTTATGCATATAAAGTTGTTTGTTTTTTCCCATACCTAATGATTGATAGGTTCAAATGCCTTGATTTTTCAGTGGAGTCTGTGTATTTTTGGCGGGATATGCAATCCCCGTCCAGTGTCATACTGAAATATTGTGATTTAATTGGTTATATGGAAAATACATTTGAACAGCTGCTGTTTATGAATTTGAGGAGTATTTGGTTTTTAAGCGGTTACAGTGTATGATGTTGAAATATTTTTTTTATTCCTTTCTCTTACGTCATCCATTTGGATACACAGACACACACACACACGCATAGCTTCCAGCATTGACACTTTTAAAACTTTTCTCAATATCCTCGACACTTCGACTCGATCAGTTCTGTCGTAAGCTTTTCCTGGACCCATGTACACCGCATACATTTATTTCCCCTTTACTGGATAGTGTCACTGACACTCTGGAGCCAAGGGAGATTGCTAAAAGGTGATGCAAATCTTACCCTGAAAACAACATTATTTAAAGACTAATTACCCATACTTCTAACATTTTTGCAGATTTCGCAACCCATTTCACCGGTGAGAAGAAGAAAACCGCCGCAGATGCAGAGACCAGAACGTCATGTTTATCAGTTCCGCGCAGAATTCTGCAAAGCCTGTTTATACCGGCCAAAGGTAAGTCGCTTAGAGGTAGATCAATAGGATCCCAAGAACGTGCCTGCCATTTTCAGATGTTGGTTAATTATCTTTCCGCTGAAGGAGGTGGTTCCACCTCTAGAGGGTTGTATTGCCAGCCCATGGCAACTACTTATATCTATATATCTTGCCGAGGCGGCGTGCGCACCGAGGGTCTCAGAGCGATGGTCGTTAGTTTGGTTTGTTAATTAATGTGGAGTCATAATCACATCCTCACAGGGAACGTCGCTGTTGACAGATAGCTTTGCTGCTTCAATGCAGCATTTAGTAAATTTCTGTTTCGTAATCAACTCGGTTTTCGAGCAGCCGTTTCCCCTGAAACTGAAATAGATTGCTGATGATTTACTTTTACTTAACTGTCTCATTATTCAAGTGTATATGCATCATAGTTATACTTAATTCATAGGCAGAGACGTGCAAATGAAAGCATATTCATCTTCGTTTACATAACATGGTAGAACTAACTTCTCACGAAGTACTTGTTCAATAAATTCATCGTAGTATGTTTTCGTCTGGAAGAGAGAGAGAGAGAGAGAGAGAGAGAGAGAGAGAGAGAGAGAGAGAGAGAGAGAGAGAGAGAGAGAGAGAGAAGTGAGTGCATTTTACAAGAAGGTAATTTCAAGACGTGAAAGCGGAAGTTTTCTTTCAACTTGTTTTCCTACACATCTTTTGTTGACAAAAGTTGGAAGGCACACTGTTCCTGAAAGGACAGGGAGAAGTTGATTCCAGGGAACTGCCCTTCGTCCTCCATTCGCTGGGGACTTTCTCCCTTTCCCAATCCTTGAATATCCCATGTCCCTTTTCTCTGGTCCTAATCACTTCCTCCTCCTTAGTTGCTCCCCTACCCGAAGAAGTTGGTCCCAAGGGAATCATTCCATCAGCCCTCTCCCTTCAGTAATCCCGAAACCCCATTGTTAACCCGTCCCCTTCCTAATGGAAGAAACGTCCCAGGTATTTCTTCCGAGGACACCCTCCCCCTTAAAGGGCAACCCCTTCCCTGTCTTGGGTTGGAATTTTTTATGCTCCGCAGTGAGAGATGGAATGAGGTGTCGCCCTAAGAGGCTACTCCCTTTTCAGATCTTGGCTGTCGTGAAAAATAAAGAAGAATTAGAATCGCCATTTTTCTTCATCGTCTTTCATCAAGAGGACGCCACTCGGAGGTTTTTGATGAGTGAATTCTCTTGATCCCGTTAGAAAATTGTTTTTCCAACTCAGTTCTTGCTTTAATCTCAGGCTTTCATTTGGCTGTTTCATTTTTTTTTCTTTTTTTTTCAGAATAGACATTTAAGTACTAATGCTGAGTTTAATTCAGATATCTTATTAAGATCCGTAGAGCCTACCCGAGCATCTGTTTTAGGCTAGAAATATAATAACCAAATTCGTATATTTATAGCACTTGATGATCATTGTGGTCTAAAAGATCGCTGTGTTTACCCAGTTGCTATCAAAGTGGTTTGCAATTAGCCAGATATAGGGATAATTTTCAAACTTAGGCAGTCAGAGGCATTACATACTTTTGGTAAAAGAGTAAATACATTTATTAATACATTTATTAATCTAATTGCACAGAGAGAGAGAGAGAGAGAGAGAGAGAGAGAGAGAGAGAGAGAGAGAGAGAGAGAGAGAGAGAGAGAGAGCTATTTCCTATTCACAGGAAGGCTCATTTCCCATTGTGAGCGATGTTTGGAGTGGAAGACGACAAACATTTCCATCCTTTCCTTCTTCGGCCTTCTTTAATCATGGTGAAGATATTATCCTTTTGCTTTGCGTTCTCCTTTCATTATCCTTCGCTCTGATCTTCCACTTTTCCCAGGCAAATATCTTCTCGAATCCCCATGCGGAAGTTTATAAAGACCTCAATCATCTCCGTCCAGAGATGGCTGGGATTTCCTCCAGATGGTTTTGACCGACACCTTCTAATCATCTTGAGGTTTATTATCATTAGCTGGGAGGGAAATATATAGCTCTGGAGTCATGCTGTTGTTTTTGCCACATGAAATCCTCTTTACTGCTAAACGTGGTCATTTTTTTCCACGAGATCACTGTAAGTGATAGTAATGTAAGCAGCATTTGAAAAGTGCTTTGCAGCTGTTCGATTTTGTGTTTTTTTTTTTACTTCCTTTTATGTCCGTTCATTTTATTATCACTGTGTGGAAAAGTTAAAAACGAGTATAGGTATTATCAAATAGTAATTCACTAAATTTCCTCCGAAGCTTCATAAGTAGGATCATAGTATTTACCATTTCTTACTTAGATGTGCTCACGTGGGTGTGTACTTAAATTTAAATGAGAATAATATATGATGGCAGAGTAATCCATAATAGCAGGATCCCCAAGGAGGATTCCACCCAGAAAATCCAACAGTGAGATTAAGAACGAAAGGTCGTAAACACGTGGGTAGCTCCAGTGCGACGATATATTACCAGTCTTTAAAAAGAAAACGCTATTTCAAGACGTCTAAACAAAACGTCGTCTGTTGATAAGTTCATTGCTTACAGCTGCGTAGTTTTAAAATCGTCTTAGATTAAAATCAGCAGAACATGAACTCTAAGCATAAAGTTCATGTATTTATAGCGCTTGATGATTATTATGGTCTAATGGATCGCTGTGTTTACCTAATTGCTATCAAAGTGGTTTGCAGGTAACCAGATATACAGTAGGCATAATTATGGAACTATTAGGCAGTTAGAGGAATTACATGCTTTTTGGTAGGAGTAAATGCCCCTTATTAACCTAATTGCATAGAGAGAGAGAGAGAGAGAGAGAGAGAGAGAGAGAGAGAGAGAGAGAGAGAGAGAGAGAGGTCCTATTTCCTATTCACAGGACAGATCACTTCCCATTGTGAGCTACGTTTGGAGTGGAAGATGGCGCGCATTTTCCTCTTTTCCTTCCCCGGCCTCCTTTAATCATGGGGGAGATATTATCATTTTGCTCTGTCATTTTGTCCTGTCATTTTTCTATCCTCTGCTCTTCCTCTTTTTATCCAGGAAGATATCGTCTCGTATCCTCTAGGGAAGATTATAAAGACCTCAATCTGCTCCGTCCAGAGATGGCTTGACCAACACTCTCTGATCTTCTTCTCATTGGCTGAGAGGGAAATATATAGCTCTTGGTTTACGCTGTTGTTTTTATCACATGAAATCCTCTTTATTGCTAAACATGCTAGTCCGCTGTAAGTATTGATGATGTAAACAGTGTTTGGCAAATATTTAGCAGTGGCTGTTCGATTACAACCTGTTTTGTGTTTGTCTTTCATTCCTTTCATGTCCGTTCATTTTGTGATTATCAGTGTACAAAAAACGAATATTAAGTATTATCAAATATTAATTCACCACCTTGCAATCAATTTTCTCCAGCAATATGATATACTGTGGGTTCCTGTGCCCTGTATTTCAAATGATGAGGATTATAGTTTTTACCATTTTTTACTCAGATGTCCATACTCAGAATTCACCTGAACCTTGAGGTTAATTCTGAAAAGTGCTCCTTTTTGGATCAGGATTAATGCCTCCTTCGGCAATTTTGGAACTGTCAACACAAGGCCTTGTGTCAACACCGCTAATTATGGGAAAATCTCGACCCTCCGTGCCTAGATTACGAGCTCACGTGCGTGTTAATTTAATTCAAGAGGAATATACGATGTCTGTGTAATCCATACTAACAAGATCCCCAAGGAGGGTTCCAGCCAGAAAATCCATCAAGGAAATTAAAAATAAAAGGTCGTATACACGTGGGTAGCGCCAGTGGGAGGTTATACGAGTCTTTAAAAGGAAAGCGTTATTTTAGGATATCATTAAAAAAATGTCGTCTGTTGATAAGTTCATCGCATACACCACCTTGAAATGTTAGTAAAATCAAATTAAATGAATAACGTATATATATACGTTATATATATTTATATATATATATATTTATATATATATATATATATATATATATATATATATATATATATATATATATATATATATATACTTAGAATATACTAGTCACTTTTTACCATATACATATGTAATTATAATAGTCACAATGACCTCTTAACTTCTTGAATTCTTCGCGCTTTTTTGAATACGCTTGTCACTACAAAGCCTCAAGATCCACGTGCAAGAAATGAAGTGGTTGCGATGTCCGGTAGCTGGAAACGAACCCGTGTCACCATAATCACAAGGAGGTCACGATGCCGACCTGACCCGCTACCGGACATCACAACTGCTTCAGTTTCTTGCACTTGGATCTTAAGGCTTTGTAGTGACAAGCGTATCCAAAAAAGCGCTAAGAATTCGAGAAGTTAAGAGCGCATTGTGGCTATTACAATTACACACACACACACACACATGTATGTATATATATATATATATATATATATATATATATATATATATATATATATATATATATATATATATATATACATACATACACACAAACATTGCTTTCCTGTTACCGGAAGGAATGTCAGAACAAAATTGAGGTGAAATTTTCCTGTGTCCTCTGGCCTTAAATGTATTTTCTTGAATAAAGTTTAATTGTATATTATCTGTATGAAGAAAGTGAAAATGTTGACCTTCGTTGATCAGCCCCTCCTAATTGGGGATGCCCTTTCCCGGTCCTGAAAAATCCCATGTCCCATTTCACCTCTACTGTCGGCCTCTTCCTCCTCGGTCATTCCACTTTCTGGAAAAAAGTTAAGTATATCATAGTTTAACCAGACCACTGAGCTGATCAACAGCTCTTCTAGGGCTGGCCCGAAGGATTAGACTTATTTTACGTGGTTAGGAACCAACTGGTTACCTAGCAACGGGACCTATAGCTTATTGTGGAATCCGAACCACATTATACCGAGAAATGAATTTGTATCACCAGAAATAAATTCCTCTAATTCTTCATTGGCCGGCCGGAGAATCGAACGCGGGCCTAGGAGAGTGCTAGCCGAGTACGATATCGACCCATCCAAGGAGGAACTCCCTGGAGAAGTTCATTCCAGAGGCGCCTTACTCCATTCTTCCTCTCTTACTAAACCCTACCTTCTTCCATAGAGGTAACTCTCCCTCTAGCGCTTCCCAAAGGATGTATCCTACAAGGAATATCTCTTTCCAAAGGATATTTCCTAAAAATGGGCTACCCTCTTCCTTTTCCTTTGGTTCTTCAGTCTCCATGACAGTCATTGAATGGAGACGAGTTGATTGATGGCGTTGGTGGAAGATCTCTTGGTCTTTCTGTCACCTGTCGGCATTTTTGATGTACTCAATGAAAGATGGAATAAGTGTCGCTTAGGAGGCTACTCCCTTTTTTGTGGGGATGAGGAGTCATGCCTTTAGTGAGAGCTGAGGAATAAGTATCATAATTACCATCACTCTTTATCTTTTATCAGAGGGCGTTAACACACCCAAGTTGTCATTTTTCAACTGGAAAATCCCCCTTTTCTTATTTTAGTTCTTACTTTAATCTCTGGCATTCACTTTCATTATGCATTTTGTATTTATTTCGTTTTCACAATCGACACTGCCGCTGATGTTGAGTAAAATCGTATTCCAATTTTGTTATCTAAATAGATATAAAATCATCTTAGATATAGGGGATTAGAACATTCTTTTTGGGTGTTTACGTTTTAAGGCTTAAAATGATTTATGAAATATAGAAATGTATAGTATGTGATGATGTTGTCTAATGGATCGGTGTGTTTAGCTATAAGCATATCATTTGAACGAGTAGGTAGTCAAATGGATTACAGACTGTTATAAAATAAGTAACTAGACACTATTAATCTGACTGCAGAGAGAGAGAGAGAGAGAGAGAGAGAGAGAGAGAGAGAGAGAGAGAGAGAGAGAGAGAGAGAGAGCAGAATTTTCTGTCTGCAGATGTTGAGTGAGACGTTTGGAGAACAGCACTTAGTGGTGACCATTTTCTCCCTCTCCCTCCTCTGCATCCTTTAATCATGGCGGAAATAATATTATACTTTTGCTTTTGCAATCTCTTGTCATTTTCCTTCCCTTTGATCTTCCGGCATTTCCTAATGCAAATATCGTCTCTGATCCTCTGCAGAAGATTAGGAAGGTCTTAATCCTCTCGGCCCTGAGACGGTCAGGATTTCCTCTGGACGTTTTGGCCTTGGCCGACTCTGTCTAATCATTGCTGGGTTTATTGTCGTTACCTATTAGGAAAATATACAGTGCAAGGCAAAGGGAGTTAGTTGTTATGCTCTGGAATCCTCTTTTCTGTTAACTATGGTTGTTAGTTTGTCACGAGTTCTCTGTTCACATTAGGAGCTTAGACAGTGATTCAAAGGCTCTTTGCTTTGCTTTTCTACCCTCTTCTGCGTTGTTATGTATTTCTTTTAATTTTGTAATACGTCCGTTTTTCTTTTTTTATCTTAATACACAACCGCATCAACTTTATTTCCATTTTGTAAATGTTGGAGGCATCATGTTTACTTCTTTATATATACGAAGCCTGGTGTTTGTTGGTAGTGCTTCTGTTTAGATTGAGTTCTTATGAGTTCATATTTAATTAAAATTCACTGGAAGACATAAAAATTCGATCATATTTTGTAACCAATGCTTTCACTACGTATTTTTTTCTACTGCCTCGGTCTTCTGATGAATTTTAATTAAAGAAAGTTGGGGAAAAATTATATATGCTGCTTATTTTGGGATGCAATTTTGGATTAGTATAGTTAAGCCCTTTCAGCGGATACTCTACAAGAAATGATTTCCTAATTTATAAGTAAAATTACACTGCAAAGTTGCAGATCTTTATTGCAATTAGCAGTTGAGTAAATCCTGAAACCTTTTTACTGCATAAACAAATCTGAAAAAGAATTTTACGTTAATGTTGCCTCTAGCTTGGCTTAATAATTATGCAACACTGTTCCTCCCTGTCTCTCACCCTCGGTAATTTAAAAGAGCTGATGTTTGTGATGCAATTTTTATTGCCGAACGTACTCGCAAGTGCTTTTCGAGAGAGGACTTGCAGGGAGAAAAAAAAAAGTACTTTTCGTTGAGCAGAACAACACTTGAATGCATAACGCCAACAACTCTTGCCGGTACTAAAAACACTTGATAAAAGTGCGGGTTGAGAGAGGGGTTAGCACGTTTTCCTCGTACAACGAAATCATCGGTGACACTTGCAGCAGGCGCCTTATGGGTCTGATGCACCAGCGGATCCAGTGGGGGGGCACCTGGGCACGTTGCCCCCCGCCCCCCCTGAAAAATGATGAAATAATAATAATGAAGATTTAAATAATAACATTAATAAGGAATATAAAAATGAGAAAAAAATCTTAAAAATAATATATATACTATATATATATATATATGTAAGTATGTATATGTATGTATAATATGAAAAACTGAAAATTGTGGCCCCCATGAAATTTTTCTGATCCGCTAGTGGTCTGATGCGATTGGCACTGAGGGACGAGAGTTGCTGGAATTGGCGAGTGAGTGTCATGCTTCTATGCTACGAGCGTTTGAATAATTCTGAGAGTAAATATATGGATTTATACATTTTTATGGATACGCGTAGCACAACAAACCTACGTCTGAGTGGGTAATTAAAGAAGAAACTTTTCACCTTCTGTGGCAGCATTCGAACCAAAACGCGTTGTTTTTCAGCAAGGATGGACTAACACGTCATTATGCGAGGAATAATGACAAAAGAAATGCACAGTACGGGCTAGAAAAAAAATATTAATTCATAAATAAGGTAAGCACACACACGCATACACACACACACACACACACACACACACACACACTCAGAGCGAGAGCTAAGTCTTCAAACTGATATGTGTTCATCAGAGAGATTAAGAAAGACTGAGAAAGTGATTAAACTAATCTAGATTATCATCGTGAAGTAGGGGTTGTATATAAGGGTTCATGAGAGAGAGAGAGAGAGAGGCGGTTATTTTGTATTAGAGAACAAAACGTTCTATAATTAATTAATTTCAAAAAGCAAAAATCCCATAAATCGCTCATTGTGTTTCCTACACACTGTTTTTGAGATACAATTATAGTGAAATGTTAGAAATATGGAAATTAAATTTCATCGAAAATAGTTTTTTCTGGACTATATTAATAAGCTTTATGTAAATTATTTATCAACTTGATTTGGGACACGAAAGGCAGGATTCTGGTAGGTGCGGTTGCATGAATATTTAAAGAAAAGGGAAAACTCAAACCTATTAATATTTCAGAAAGGTTACCCAGGAAAGATTACTTGGGTAAATAGTTAAGGATTCAAGGTTAAATTTGTCCACGGGAAAGAAAGAAAGATAGGAAGAAAGGGAGGGCGAGGGATTTTTTGTTTGTTTTTCTCTGTTATACTCTAGAAGCTGCTTAATTTTTTTTTTTTTTTTGTCGAGCAAACCTGTTCGAAAACAGATAAGTTCGAGAGGCGCTCCAATAAACAAGGTCTTCCTTTTATATATCTACCTTCCGTTCAAGTAATTCGTAGAGATATGTCCTGAAAAGGACATCTGTCTCTCTTTTATGTGCTGTATGTCGTTTAGTTCATTGTGACCTGTCCTAAATGCGGACATACTTTTTTCTTCTCTGGCCTTATTTTGTAAGAAAAGTCATGAGAGGACATCTTTCATCTTTTCGTCTCTTATTTCGTATAGAAATGTCCCTAAAAGCAGATGTTCTTCCTTTCGCTGCTCTTTTCGGGAGCAACGTCCTAATGTGGACATTCTGCCTACTTTCGCAACTCCTTTCGAGAGCGGTGTCCTAAAGTAGGCATTCTTCCTACTTCGCCAATTCCTTTCGAGAACAGCGTCCTGAAGTTGACATTCTTCCTACTTTTGCAACTCCTTTCGAGAGCGGTGTCTTAAAGTAGGCATTCTTCCTACTTCCCCAATTCCTTTCGAGAGCAACGTCCGAAAATAGACCTTCTTCCTAGTTTCGCAACTTCTTTCGAGAGCAGTATCCTCAAGTGGACATTCTTCCTATTTCCGCAACTCCTTGCGAGAACAATGTCCTAAAGTGGACATTCTTCCTAGTTCCGCAACTCCTTTCGAGAGCAGTGTCCTCAAGTGGACATTCTTCCTACTTTCGCAACTTCTTTCGAGAGCAATGCCCTAAAGTGGGCATTCTTCCTATTTCCGCAACGCCTTCGAGAGCAACGTCGTAAAGCGGCCATTCTTCATATTTCCGCAACTCCTTTCGAGAGCAATGTCCTAAAGTGGGCATTCTTCCTGTTTCGCAACCTTTCGAAAGCAATGTCCTCAAGTGGGCATTCTTCCTGCAACTTTGAGAGAGCAATGTCCTAAAATGGACATTCTTCCAACTCAGCAACTCCTTTCAAGATCAATGTCCTCAGGTGGACATTCTATTTTCGCAACATTATTCGGAGGAAAAAATGACGTGAAAGACATCAAACACATCTCCTTTCTCCGATGACAATGACTTTTGGGCTTCTTCCGATTTGATAGGAACTCCTTTCAAAAAGGAATCATAAATCTTCTAAAAATGGACATTCTTCCAACTCAGCAACTCCTTTCAAGATCAATGTCCTATACGCCACAAATTTACTACTTCTTTCATTATTCCCTAGGAAAAAATGACGTGAAAGACATTGTCCTAAACACATCTCATCTCCGATGACAAATAGACTTTAGGCTTTTGTGCGAGTATTGATAGGAACGTCAATAATGAATGATTCACGGCGAAAAGCGAATCATAAATCTTCGTAAATCGCGAAGGA
Organism: Macrobrachium rosenbergii; assembly: GCF_040412425.1. NCBI lineage: Eukaryota > Metazoa > Arthropoda > Malacostraca > Decapoda > Palaemonidae > Macrobrachium > Macrobrachium rosenbergii. Next base: position 39,740,830 of record NC_089755.1, read on the forward strand.
ATTGGGTTTGATCTTCTCTCGGAATCGTTTACGATTCAGAATCGATTCATCAAATGGGATGATCGTAAAACGGTAGGGGAAAAATTATCATAATTACTGGGTGTAAGATATTCATATATACGTCGCTGGCGTTACACGTTTTTTCTGATAAGTGTTATCGCATAATGATAATCGTCTGTGACGCATCAACTGAAGTGGCTGAGTATCATGGCTTTATTGTCGTGTATTTTATTTAACGAGGATACAGTTACAATCACATATATATACATACAGTATACATATTATATATATATATATATATATATATATATATATATATATTTATATATATATATATTATTATAAAATTTATTTCTTACATGCTTTATAAACATTAAACTCACTTTGAACATTAAACTCACTCATCTAGATAAAATAAGATATAAGAAAGACTGCATTGAATCCGACTGAAATGTTTCGAAATTAAAATCTCTGTAACCCCAAAGTGAAACGCTGATGTCATGAAATAATTCTTGGCCACTTGGAGTTCGCCATCGGAATTCAAGGCTTCTGACCCCGTTGCCTGAATAATGGAACTGGATCAAGATTTAATACTTTGAGACTTCTGAGAACTGCGTGATATTTTTTCCTGAAGAATATTTCCAGCAATATTCATGAACAATTTCATTACCATATATCCTCTTCCTTCCGTTGTGCTCAGCTTTTGCTGAAAAATCATCGTCTGTTATTGGTAAGATTTTCCCTTTCAGACATGAAAATCATTAACTCGAACTGAGCATTGGCAAAACGTAATTTTTATTCGTTCGTATCATTCGAATCTCTCTCTCTCCTTTTCATTTTTCTTTTTTTGTCATAATAACGGGACTTACATTTTATTTCCGCTTCCGCTCTAAATTGAACTGAATATTGGTAAAAAGATATCTTTTTCCCGTGATCGCCACTCGAGTTTTGTTGCCCACTTTTAAAGCCCCATTCCCAGCAATGTTATAGAACTGAAAATGTAATATCGTTTAATGATTTCCCCTTCGTTTCTTTGCTAAAAGATGAATTTGAAAAATGAAATTCGTTTCTTTTAAAAATACAAGTTGGAAATCTAATGAAAGGACTCTTCCACATACGCGTAAATTGAGTTACTGGAAGTGATAACTCAGTTAAAGAAAATGAAGATAGAAAAACAGATTAAAGTTTATCACAGAAGCCTGAGCTTTGTTCATTTATCTCATTCCGGATTTCCTTAGTCTATAATCATAAAAAAAAACTTGGGATCGTTAATTGAAGAAAGGGTCCTTAATGGAAGCGTGAGGAGAGAAGCAGCAGTCTTGCATAAGATTTAATCATTCTTCAATTATTGTTAGATGACGATTCTTTCATCTATTACGTGATAATTCTCGCAAAATTATTTAATAGCCTTTCTCGATAATTAGTAGATATTGATGTCAAAGCATCTTGTCTTGTGTACTACGATTATTCCAAAATATTGAATAATTCTTTTATAACTTGAGATGATCATGAGGCCTCTCATCCTATGAAAGATTATTCCCGCAAAGTAGTTATTATTTCTTGGATAATTTAGAGGTAATTATGATGATACGAAGCATCTCGTCATCAGCAAGAGGGTCTTCTTAAAGTAAATTAGTAATTCTTTAATTGTTTGGAGATGACGAAATTGATGCCGTAATGATGATGATTTTGATAATAATTTTGTCTCGTGTATGAGGATCTCGAATCATTTTAAATAATCATGAAATTATGAGGAGGACGCATCTCATCCTGTAGATGAAATCCTCTCAGAGTGATTAACAATTCATGAGTTATGTTGAGATGATAATTCTCTCAAAATGTTAAATAATTATTCATGTGTATATCTATCAAGTTACTCATTTTAAGCATTATTCAAAAGGGGTGAAGTTAGGTTATTCGCGGTGGAGGAAAGGAAGGAGGAGAAGAGAGAAGGAGGAGCATAAAGATATCAAGTATGAAATACCCGGAAAAAAAAAATTGCCCCGCAGGGGGTAGTGCCGTCAGTGCACCTCGTGCGGTGCACTGTAGGCATTACTTGAGGTTCTTTGCAGCTTGCCTTCGGCCCCTAGCTGCAACCCCTTTCGTTCCTTTTACCGTACCTCTTTTCATATTATCTTTCTTCCATCTTACTTTCCACCCTCTCTAACAGTTCTTTCCTAGTGCAGCTGCTAAGTTTTCCTCCTGTTGCACCTTCAGACCTTTTACTGAAAATTTCCGTTTCAGCGATGAATGACCTCATAGGTCCCAGTGCTTGGCCTTTGGCCTACAGTCTATATTCATTTCAATTTAAAAAGAAAATTGGAATCAAGAGAATAAAAAACATATTAAAAAGACATATACAAAGATCTGTATGTTTTCCCTTCCAGAGATAACAAATTCTTCTTCCATAGATGACATAAATAATTTAACAGAGATAAAAAATTCTTCTTCCTTAGATATCATAAATAACTTAACAGAGATAACAATTCTTCTTCCATATATAACAATAATTGCCTTCCAGAGATAATATAAATAACTTTCCAGGGGTCATGATAATTTCCTCCTGGAGATGATACCAATACAGTCTTAGATTACGAAAATTTCATAACGAAGACAGTGGAAATTTATTTCAAAAAACTCTCTCCAAATTGAAAAGAATTCCCAATCCAAAGATAATAAATATTTCCGCTCCAAGGTCATAAGGCCCCCCCCCCTTCCAAAGATAATGAGAATATCCTCCCAAAAGCTAATAAAGATCAGCAAACAAATAAAACAAGGAAACACCCTTCTGTCTCTCATTAATTAGCATCCAAGCTAGCCTCACCTGGAATCATTTTGGCGATGTTATTCTCTCCTTTTAACCTATTACCCTTCCCCTCCGACCCTTCATTACCATATCAGCTGCTCGTTTATTCCCCCTTTAACAAAGCTTTTAAGAGCCTTTTAAAAGCCTACTTTAAGCCTTTTAAAAGCATATTCCATTTAATTTCCGGGCATTTATTCTTCGGCGCATCCTCCCCTCCCCCGCCTTCCCGTATTGCCCGTACCTCGGAAGGGAAACTTGCTCTCAGGTCATCATTCATGATTAAGCCTTAGAAATTAATTGGAGAAAATTGTTGGCAATTAAGCAGGAGCACAAAAGTGGCTTTCTAGTGGGTCTATAATCGTCATTCAGCGAGGAAGTGGCTCTCTCTCTCTCTCTCTCTCTCTCTCTCTCTCTCTCTCTCTCTCTCTCTCTCTCTCTCTCTCTCTCTCTCTCTCTGTTTGCCTGTCCGAGAATGAAGTGAGAATTCAAGGGGGCAGTTTCTTTCTCGTTGTCTGTCTGTCTGTAGGCCTAGTGCGAGAATTTGAAAGTGGATAATTCTGTGTTAATGAAAGGCCTATGCGTTATTCACAAATGAAGGAATGAGGTTTGATTTGTGTACGTTGCTCGTACCTTTCAACAAAAAACAAAAATATCTCCCATCTTATACATTAGTTTATTACGGTTTCTTATGAGATTGAACCATTTTTACGAACGTAATAGGGCTATGGGGGCATTTTTAAAAATTATATCAAGAGACTTGAATATGGAAGTTCAGAGGTTTCCTCATAGCGAGAAATCATTGTTGACTTAATACACTTCTCATACCCTACCTGTAAGAATTCGGAAACTTGAAGGTAAGAGCGTATAAGCACTTACCTAGGTAAACCTTAAAGGAAACAAAATGAAAATTAGGTCAAAATAGACACCTAAGTAAACCCGAAGAGAAACAAATAATAGTTGGGTAAACGAGTCTAGGCAAAGCTTAATTACAATCACTAAAAGTTGAGTAATGAAAACAAAATACCTGGAAAGACTGATCGATAGGTTTCTTTTTTCACTGAAGATCAGTCGAAAGAAAAAACCCTTCTCGACCATTTGATGCACACGGGAAATTCACTCCACCTAATTATTGTAATTACATAAACTTGTTCAAGAGAATATGTTACTAAATCTGTAATCTCAAATTCTGAAAGTTTAGTTGTACTCGCGAGGTAATTGCTACTTATAAATGTTGCGTAGAGTTCGACGTGAAAATACGCCTTAATTGGTAACGAGATCTTAACGAAATGTTTCTGTGCGGTCGTTGTCTTTTTGAACGTCAGTGTATTCTTGAAGAGAGTCAATTTACGTCGGAAATGTCGTCAAGTATTTTTTCTTTCTGTCTATTTTTGGAGGGGCCTGGGGTCAGCAACCACATCCCAAAAAACAGACAGTCCAGAACCTGGCGACGTATCGTAGACTCTCTCTCTCTCTCTCTCTCTCTCTCTCTCTCTCTCTCTCTCTCTCTCTCTCTCTCTCTCTCTCATTGCTCGGTAATTGGCCGTCCTTTATACTCCCTGACCTGCACCATTGGCCATTTATTCCACCAATTCATATCAATGGGCCCCCTGGCTGCAGAGAATTCACATCTTTTGCGGGGCTTTTTGAAAGGTAAAAGAGTATAGGGAGGCCATTTTAGTTTGCAAATGCAGTTTGTACCCTTCAATTTCATAAGAAATTGCCGAAATTACTGAGAATTTCCAGAGTACGTAACTTACAATATCCGAAATGTTTTATTTTAATTTTGAAGAAATGTGTGCGTAGGAATAATTTTCATGGATCGGTAAAGATCGAGATATTTTTTTTGGGGAAATTTGTCCCCGTGAAATTCTTGGGAATGATCGTATGACTCAGTTGTATCCTAACAAACTGAGTCGCAAGTCAGACCGCGGATGAGATATGTACATTTCCATAGGCGATTACAACTGCTTTTTTAAAAATGTCATACCGTTACTACCTACATTTGTGAAAAGAAGGTAATTACGGAAATTATGTATGCAGGATAACAATCAAAATGAAATGCTCTTTGGATCTCATTTAACCTATGGACAATTTTTTACAGTCTTGGATGCTATTCCCTTTCAAAATTTTTGAATAACTTTACTATTCAGTTGAATCTTTATTTCAGGTATCATCTTAACTTTTTATATATTCTTGCATTTATCTCTGTGTCCTGGCAGTATCCAGTTACTGTATGTTACATTGTCATATATACTTGATTAATTATTAGTGTTCAATTTTCCACCGCTTAGTTAAATGGCCATTTAATTAATCAGTTGTATTTATTTGCACAGCTATTAAATAATTAACCACTTATTAATAATTAACGTAACTCCCCAGCTATCAAGTAAATAGCAGCTTGAAGAGTCAATAGCATTCACCTCTCCAGATGTTATTCAGGTAGCTCTATGATAAATCATTAACACTTGTATCGTCAGCAATTACTTAAGTATATATTAATTAGATGCCTGTTTGATCAGTCTCAGTGTTTATGTTTCTAGCTGTTAATTACTTAGTTACTTAATTAATCAAAACCATTTATCTCCTCAGCAATTACCCCTTTAAAGCAACTTGTGGATCTCAGTCAGCTCGCTTGACACTCCCAGATTCGATTAAGGGTTTGGGTTGCTTCTGTCTTTCCAAGTTTCACGGGACGGACTTGGCTAAACTTTGTTGCTCGACTTTAATTCCTGGTTACTGTCCCCTACCCCTATAGCGTCCCCCAACGGCCAAATCGCCTCCCCTCTCCCCATCCCCACCCCACCTCAAAAAGAAAATAAGATACACTCTTTCGATGGGTGACCAGAAATAGTGTTTTATTGTATGCTGGTCAGATTAGACACCTAATGCTCCCATTTCTGAAATAAACGAAATGGTTATTTCTGCTCTATAATTTATTCTGAAAAAGTATTATTTTTTTGTATAGTTCATTTAAGAGTGTTGTTTTATTATATTTGTTTTCACTAAACTAAATAATTCGAAAGTTTTCTTTTTATTTGTGTTAAATAATTCATACCGTAGTTGTTTTATTATGTAATTTTCTCGCAAAATATTTATTATATTTTCTGTTGAAAAGTGTCATTTGTACTGTATAATTTTCATCACATAATTAGATGCTGGACTCGTGTCCGAAGGGAAAATAGAAAATTAAACAGGATTTTTATTGAGGAATTCTAAAAATGCCAATGAAAAATGTTTGAATATTATCAAAATACTGATGAAGCTTTACTTTTGTCTAATTATTGTATGAATGAGATGATAATTATCCTAAAGTAACTTATAACGTCGAGGGTGTCTAATTGCAAATGTTAATTATTTATAATTTAGCAAAAAACGCGGTATTTTCCGTAACTTAGTGAATATTATAATACATTTTCATGCGTGCAACGAATTTACACCAGGCGACTGGATCATAAAATCTCAAGAATATAAAAAGAATATTATTAAAACAATAACAAACCCTCTCCTTTGTAATTAAAATAATACCTAAACACTAATTTGATAAACTAATTGATAATTAGCGTATATTTGGCGGCGTGTAAGGAACTAACAAATTAATTCCTTGAAAAATCTAATGTACCTAAATAGAAAGCGATTCAAATCATTCATTTCCTCTAATACTCTGTTAAGATCATTGATTGTTAATGTATATTTTCCGCAATGCCAAATAATATCACAAAGGCAGTTAGGTGAAAAATAGAATATATTAACACTGATCATAAAGCTATGGCAATTCATAAAACCCTGAATGTCATTCCATTATTAATGAATGATTAAAAGCATCGACATAACGAAAAAGTGATCCTTTGTTTGTTTACAAAATAATGAATAAGCAAACCTAAATATTATTCAAACTCGAATGCAAACATTTTCGGAATGTCAAAATGAATGCAAATCGAACTAATTGTAAAATTGTATATAATGAGAATGATTCAGTAGTAATAGATAACTTTTTTGTTCATGTGTAAATTCGCCAGTGTACTAACGTAGGAATTCGATAAACTATTTAAAAAATAAAGGCTTTTCGGGAATATCTAAATAATTTTTTGAAAAATGACACAAATAGTATAAATGTGACGTCAAACGTTGCTTGCTTTTTCGTTGCGTACATTCTATAAATGCGAACATTTCTCATGAATTAATGCGATCGGAATAACAGAACGGATGGAGGGTTAGGCCATCGTTTACATATATACATATAATTCATAAATAAACATATATATATACATATGTGTGTGTATATCAACATATACACACATTTATAATATATATACAAATACAGTATATATATACATATACATACATACAAACGGTGTGTGCGTAGGCGTTTTCAATAGAAAAACATTCAGCTCTTACATATCCCACAATGAAGGGAAAGGTGAATTCTGTCAAAAGAAATCCCTTTGAGTGCTTAATAATTCAAAGTATATCCAGGAATCCACTTCAGCAAAAACCTCATTATTGAAAAAGTCGGCATTTCTTATGATCCATTAAATAATGTCCATTATGACATTTATTTTTCACCATTCTCTCTCTCTCTCTCTCTCTCTCTCTCTCTCTCTCTCTCTCTCTCACACCATAGTTTTCATAGATCTATGCCAATTTCTTATCATTCTTTTAATTGATCTGATTCTAAGTATTTATGCAATAACATATCATCTTTTGTATTTTTCTGTAATCTTTTTTCTTTCATGAAAAGTATCTCGTAAATCTACTGACTTTCGATTTCTCATCAGATAAAGACAGCGGAACGGAAGTGACTAAGCTTCATATGTTGATGAGGTGGACTATATAATATTACTTCCGCCAGTTCCATTACTACCTTTGCTGTACAGTGGCTCTCTCTCTCTCTCTCTCTCTCTCTCTCTCTCTCTCTCTCTCTCTCTCTCTCTCTCTCTCATTACCTTGACATATATATATATATATATATATATATATATATATATATATATATATATATATATATATATATATATATATATATATATATATAAACAAGAATCTTTTATTACTTTCCCTCAAAAGAAAAAGTCGAAAATGGGATATAAATCATCCTTCACTATTTTGCCAACATAGATAACCTGATTACTCATAAAAAAAGAGAGAATTATTATTCCAAGCTTTCACAAACTGTGAAGGAAAATCATCTATTATTATTTCCATGACTTTCTAAAACGTTGAGGCAAACCCCACATTCACGTATAACGCAATATGTAAGTATGTATGTATACATTTCTGGTGTATGCCCCTTTATCATTCTTTTCCATCATTGTTGAAAAAACGGCTCATTTAAAACTTCTGCTATTGATCAGTGTCAGGAATGCGAATGAAATTTTTTAATTTTCAAATTTTTTATATTACGAAACTGATAAAGAGAGCCTCTTGGAGTGAGAGTAGAAGAATGGGAGCGTTACCTACAAAATCGAAAACCCAGAATAACGTACCCGGTGAATTATTACATATATCCTTACAAAAATATACTTATCACATGAATTATTCTCTTCCCGAGGAATTTATGTGTATTCCTCTTGGACGAGAGGTGAAAAAGGAGCTGAATGTTTTATCATCCCAGAAATGTGTCCGGTAATAATTGCATTACAAAGTAGCACCTTCTTGTTATTTATCATTTTTATGGCGATCGAGAAGTGAGAGAGAATTATTATTTTTATTTATATTGAAAAAGAGTCAGGAGTAATTACAATACAGGAAAGCTTTTTGTCATAATTCATAGCCAGTTATGATCGATGAAGAAGCCCAGCTAAAGTGGTTTTCCACGTTCTTTATGATGAATGTACTCTTGGATCAGTTATTGCAATAGGGACAATTGCAGTCAGTACTTACAGGTTATGTACTCTTATTTTATTTAGCTATTCGTATGTAACTGATAATGAGGTAAAATGTCAAGTCAATATTGTCAAAATTTTATTTTCCGATTGTATTTTGAATGGATGGATGTGAGTTTATTTTTAAGAGAGAGAGAGAGAGAGAGAGAGAGAGAGAGAGAGAGAGAGAGAGAGAGAGAGATGATGCAAGTAATTATTATTTAAAGAAAACACATTCGCGTTAGGTCTGACTTTAAAAAAATAACGACCATTTTGTATAGGCGAAATCTTTTTTTCTTTGCAAATAAGACTAAATGCAAGGCACATAAAAACTTCCCAGTAAGCAATACCAACTATTTTTCTCTATATTTTTTTTTTTGTTATTTACTAACGGTGAACATTCTTGGCTAATCGTTGTACCAAATGCAGGTTTTTGAGCATGAGCTGCCACCAATCACAGTTGGTTTCAATAAGATGAAAATGATATCGACTGTGGAGTTTTACCGTCATCTCCAAAAAAAAAAAACTGACTTTGGTTCATTTCTTACGTAACGATTCCAACCGACAGACTTTGGAAAACATGGATAATAAAAAAAAATAGAAGAGAAATACTGACTTGCGTTAGTTGGGCCATTTTGAAAATCTTTAATGAGGATAAGCTTGATGAAAAATGCCGTGTAAATAACGTATTTCGAAATATGAAAGTTTCTGAAGTAAAAATGTGGAAAACTGTGCTCGAGCAGACGTAATCAGGCTTGAAAATTCCAAATCTTTGAAAACGGCCGTTGAGAACGGACTTTGTTTTCCTAGCAAAGATTTTGGCAGACAATGGTCTTGTTTTTTTTTCTCCTTTTCTTACCTTCGGGAGATTTATTCTTCTCCCTGTTTTTGAGGATTTATTCTCCTTCTCTCGCCGGGTCCCGGATGTTGGGCGGGATCAGGTGTCCGTGTAGGTGCAAATAGGTTTTTGGGAGATGCATGCATGAGCTGAAACGGAGCGCCCCTGGCCGGTGGTTGCTTCGTCTGAATTATGGTAAAAGAATTTTTTTTTTTTTCACGGGGGCTAAGGAGGAGGGGTAGGCTTTTGGGGGAAGGCGAATATTCTAAGACAGGCCAAATATATTTCATTTTTTTTATATATATTTGTTGCCAGTGTTTATGAAGAGAATGAAATTATTTTATTTTTCGCATGGATCTGTTTTCAATTATAGCAAATGAATGAATTTTGGGGAGTTTGGTGAATGGATTATGGCAAGGGAAAAGAATGATTTTTGAGGAGTTTGGTGAATGGATTATGGCAAAAGAATGATTTTTGAGGAGTTTGGTGAATGGATTATAGCAAGGGAAAAGAATGATTTTTGGGGAGTTTGGTGAATGGATTATGGCAAAAGAATGATTTTTGAGAAGTTTGGTGAATGGATTATGGCAAGGAAACAGAATGATTTTGGGGGAGTTTGGTGAGTGGATTATGGCAAAAGAATGATTTTGGGGAGTTTGGTGTATGGATTATGGCAAAAGAATGATTTTGGGGAGTTTGGTGTATGGATTATGGCAAAAGAATGATTTTGGGGAGTTTGGTGAATGGATTATGGCAAAAGAATGATTTTTGAGGAGTTTGGTGAATGGATTATGGCAAAAGAATGATTTTTGAGGAGTTTGATGAATGGATTATGGCAAAAGAATGATTTTGGGGGAGTTTGGTGAATGGATTATGGCAAAAGAATGATTTTTGAGGAGTTTGGTAAATGGATTATGGCAAGAGAATGATTTTTGTGGAGCTTGGTGTATGGATTATGGCAAAAGAACGATTTTTGAGGAGTTTGGTAAATGGATTATGGCAAAAGAATGATTTTTGAGGAGTTTGGTGAATGGATTATGGCAAAAGAATGAATTTTGGGGGAGTTTGGTGAATGGATTATGGCAAAAGAATGATTTTTGTGGAGTTTGGTGAATGGATTATTGCAAAAGAAAGATTTTTGGGGAGCTTGGTGTATGGATTGTGGCAAAAGAACGATTTTTGAGGAGTTTGGTAAATGGATTATGGCAAAAGAATGATTTTTGAGGAGTTTGGTGAATGGATTATGGCAAAAGAATGATTTTGGGGGAGTTTGGTGAATGGATTATGGCAAAAGAATGATTTTTGAGGAGTTTAGTGAATGGATTATGGCAAAAGAAAGATTTTTGATGAGTATGGTGAATGGATTATGGCAAATGAATGATTTTTGGGGAGCTTGCTGTATGGATTATGGCAAAAGAATGATTTTTGGGAGTTTGGTGAATGGATTATGGCAAAAGAATGAATTTTGGGGAGTTTGTGAAATGGATTAAGGCAAAAGAATGATTTTTGTGGAGTTTGGTGAATGGATTATGGCAAAAGAATGATTTTTTGGGAGTTTGGTGAATGGACAAGGCAAAAGAAAGATTTTTGAGGAGTTTGATGAATGGATTATGGCAAAAGAATTATTTTTTCGGGCTTTGAGATAAATGAATTATGGCAAAATAATTATTTTCGTGGATCTGGTGAATGAATTATAGCAAAAAAGATACTTTAGGGGGATGGGGTGAATGTATTATGGCAAAAAATTATTTTGGGGGGTTCGGGTGAATGGATAATGGCCAAAGAATTATATTTTTGTCTATAATGGTAAATGAATTATGGAAAGAAAATATTTTTGGGGGCTGCTGTGAATGGATTATGGCAAAGAATGATTTTTTGGGAGTCGGGTGAATGGATTATGACAAAAGAACTACGCTTTCTGGGTGCGGGTGAATGATGTATTGAAAAACAATGATTTTTCAGGGATGATGGCTGAACAGGTTTGTTTGGAAGCAAAGGTTTTCAAGATAAGTGAAAATAATTTTATTACTTTTTGTGGTTGTTACTTATTGCTGTTCTTCATAGAGTGAAAGGAGTAATAATTTAATTTTCCTGTTGGACTAGACGTTACCCATAACTTACTGTAAATATCCTTGAACTTTTGTTTTGCATGTGAGGTTGGGGACCTAAGAACATTGGCAGTTTTATATATATATATATATATATATATATATATATATATATATATATATATATATATATATATATATATATATATATATTATATATAATATATTAATATTTTCTATTACTTGTAGAACTAGATAGTAAGAGAACATATTACTTATCCGGAGGAATTGTTTCTTATCTGCCATAATTTTCACATGTATAGAGATACGATTCCTTTCTTGTAGGCAAAAGGCACTAATTTTTTAGGCTGGAAAATAGGAAACTTTTTGTTCCTTTGGTGATTTTTTTCGTTGTGTTGATGATCGTGGACAAACCCCTTATGCATAAAGTTATACATACATTCAATAAGACACACATTAAAACATACATCATTCATACATACATTAGGTGTATATATTGATATATTATATACTGTATATATATATATATATATATATATATATATATATATATATATATATATATATATATATATACATATATATACACATTAGGTGTATATATTTATATATGTATATATATATATACATATATATATACATTAGGTGTATATATTTATATATGTATATATACATATATATATACATTAGTGTATATATTATATATATATATATATATATATATATATATATATATATATATGTATATATATATACATATATATATATATATATATATATATATATATATATATATATAATATATATATATATATATATATATATATATATATATATATATATATATATATATATATATATATATATATATAGAGAGAGAGAGAGCAACGCTAACCCATTAATACCGAATTCACTTTCCTCTGGGAATAATTTATACCCAAAAGAAAATCATGTCAAGTCCCCCTGCTACCCCCACAGGGATTTTTGCGTTGGGAGTTGGAAGACGTGGGTTTGAGTCTTAAGTTACGGTAGGGCCACTTATCATATATAATTCCCTTTGCGTGTAAATTATTCCCAGTGTAAAGTGGGTTCGATGCGAATGACAAACATGAAAATATCACTTGTCAATATTGCTGCTACTACTAATACTACTCTTGTCGAACCACCTTCTTTTCACTCTCCATTTACTCTCCAGTACGATACCTCCTTCATCAATCGCATTAACCATCACATCATTAGGCCCTCCGGCAGCTCGTTTTTTTTTTATTTTATAGTAGATTTCCCCCTATTAATTCTTCTGGATAATTTGCTTCCATTCGTCACAGCTACCATCACACGGTCTCTCTAAATCATCTTTTCCCATCGACTACTTCTAATATTACTTTTTCTGGTTCGTCCGATCTCTTCCGTTGTTGTTATGACGCGGGGTATTAATCCTCGTCTTTATGAGATGTTCGTTACGTTCCTGGTGTGCGCCGGTAGCAAAGTTAATAAGTCTTTTTTTTCTGTAGCTGTCGTCTCCTTTGGTTGTTTTGTATTATTTTTCGCCCGTCAGATCCCGTAGAAAATACTGATTGGTTTTGTTACCTATCAGATGTTATTTTAATGTTTATATATATGTTCATGAAGCTACAAATGTCGCTTAATATCAAATTCACGCTACCTCGGGAATATCTCCGATGGAGAATTGTCGGCGAAGGGGAATTTATATAAGTGATAAATGAATTGGAGTCGCTGAATAGGTTTCGCGTCAAGGGTTCATGTCCCGACGATACCATTTTATCACTTATATAAATTTATCACTTATATAAATTCCTTTCTGGCAACAATTCTCCATCGGAATATTCCTGAGGTAGTGAATTTGATATTAAGCGACATTTGTAGCTTCATGATTGTATATAAATCACGGTGTGATAAAAAATTTATATATAATATATATATATATATATATATATATATATATATATATGTATGTATATATATATATATATATATATATATATATATATATATATATATATATATATATATATATCCATGTGTGTGTGTTTTTTTGTGTTTATACACATACACACCAATATACATATATATATACGCATGTGCGTGTGTTTGTTTTGTGTGTTTATACACATACACACTAATATACGTACATACATATATATATATATATATATATATATATATATATATATATTTTTATATATATATATATATATATATATATATATATATATATATATATATATATATATATATATATATATATATATATATATATATATATATATAGATATGTTGGTGCGTGTGAATGCGTACGAGCGTTTGCATACACACGTGAATTCTTAACACCAGGAAATGCACTAAAGAACAAAATTTATAAAGCGAATAAAAATCTCCGCTCGCCCTCATGCAATGAAAATGAAGGGAATTCGTTAAAGCTGAAACTCCAGTCTCGCGACTGGTCACTGATACCAAAAGCTCTCTCGAAAATTAATCTTAATTAATGCCTTACGACGCAGAACCCCGCCCGGCCCATCCCTGCCGAAACCTCTAGCTAGGCCTGCCCTTGTTATTATCAATAGATCTCCTTTTTGACCTTCACTCTGCATCACCGTGTCTTTGGTGACATGCTGTTAAGTAAGCTTATTCCACTGACCCTTAGATAAGGAGATATATCAGTGCCATAGATCTTCTCTTAGACGGAGAGAGAGAGAGAGAGAGAGAGAGAGAGAGAGAGAGAGAGAGAGAGAGAGAGAGAGAGAGAGAGAGAGAGAGATAGTTCTTATTAGTTTGTCAAGGGCTTTTCTCCATTTGCACAGATATTCTCTCTCTCTCTCTCTCTCTCTCTCTCTCTCTCTCTTCTCTCTCTCTCTGAGAGAGAATGCGTGTGATTTTGTGGGAGGAAGAGGGTGAACACTGGAGAGAGAGAGAGATAGAAAGTTGTGAGGAAGTGTGATATTGTTTATTATTTTTCTGCCAAAATGGTTTCTTCCTTTGCACAGATTCTCTCTCTCTCTCTCTCTCTCTCTCTCTCTCTCTCTCTTTTTTGTCAGGAAGGGAGGCGATAGATTCTTCTCAATAGGGATGGGAGATAGGAAGGACAAGGAAACAGTAAATGGGAGAGATTTCCAAAGCTTGGTAGAGAAGAGAAAAGACGAGTCACCAGACTGTTCATCCTATACTTGCTGCTCTCCCCTGAGTATATGTGAGAAGAGGTGAACTGACAGGTGTTTTTCATTTACTCTCCTTGAGCGTCTTCTTTCAGTGAAGAAATAAGGCAACAAAATGACCTACATGAGGTTGTTAGCTTCACTTCCATATCCCATAGATGGTAGATTTGGTTTATATTTGTTGACTGCGTGTGGATTCTTCGTCGGTCACCCACCCAAATTATAACCAAAACCAAAGTTTTTCAGCTTTGTTGATTTCTATTTCTCTAATTATGATATATTTTATTTAAACATTAAACTATCTATTGAATGACTAATAGTATTTATTTCGTATATATAGAATGACATTCTCGTATTTATTTCTTATATAGAATGCCTTTCTCGTTATCAGTTTGAGAGCCTGGTATGTTCCCTTGGCAATAATTTACTTTAGAATCTTATGCAACAACAAATAGAAACCATCATGATATTAGAAAAAATAGTTTTCTTGAACTAAATCACTTATAGTAATTCGTATTCCAAAGTATCACTTAAACATGCAGTAGTTCTTTAGCAGACTTTATGAATACCTCTACGAAACTAATGTACAGAAAAAAGTAGATGTTAGAAAATTTCTTCATAAGTTGCTCCTGCTCACGCTCCTACAAAGGAGCCGTCGAATGCCCCAAAACCCGAAATAATCATCTCTCACACAGCTAAAACCTCATTGCTACTCAAATTAAGCTTAGAATCCGCGAGGCCTCTCTCTCGGCAGAACTTCGCAGCTTTATTTTCAAATTTCAAACCGAGCTACACGCAATGCTCTCTCTCTCTCTCTCTCTCTCTCTCTCTCTCTCTCTCTCCCTGTTGCCAAGTTTTAATGGAGAGTAGCTTTGACATGAGGCAAAATCCTATTACAAGCCTCGGAATGTAATCCCGTCGGGTAGTTTGCAAATTTATGAAGCTCGGTTTTATTTCGCCAAAGCTCCTTCCTACAGATTTGGGAATGTAAGCTCCGCTGCGCTAGGCGACTACATTGGAGCTAAGGCGGATCATGTTAGGCAGACTGGGTAAGATGTACGAGAGTGTCGGTATAGAGAAATAAACAAAGATAGAAGGCACCATAATTCTGCCATTTATATAATGTCTAATAGATAAAATGGATAACATTATTATAACAAAATAACGGCATAAGAGTTAGAATTACAGTATTTATCTTTTACGTACTTAACAAATGTACTGACTGACTATATCATTATTGTAATGAACAGTAGACGTAAACCCTCCAGATCTTCGAGCAAAAAAGAAGTGGGGAATATATTCCAATTTTGGTCCGGCTGCGCGTTATCCTCTTTATTTTGATTTTAGAATCTCGTGTTTCCGCGAGCAATATGTTTGTTGGAAATCTAGTGTGACAGAGTCATTCCAACATTTTTTTCCGAGTGATAGGGGATGAGATTCAGATGCATTTTACAGAAAGTGTGAGCTTAGGTTTGGCGGTTACTTCCAAACTTTCTTTAGTGGCTTGGAAATTTGCTTACTTTTATTCACTATACCCATAGAGTGTGTGGATTTTTTTTTTAACTAAATCTTTGTATGTTATATATACTTTTGAAATTATTGGTTCGAGTTTACACATCCCTCGAATGATATTCATATTCTCTTATAAACGTGGACTCAGTTATACTTCTTTCCATCGTCTTATTTGAATAAACCGTTCTTTTAGTACCTCTTCAGTTTTCATTCACATAAAGAAAATTGCACTGATTTTCCTGCATGTCTTTTGTCGCTCTGAGTGAATTATCCAGTAAAAGATCATGATATTTTAATGCATTTGCTGTATTCCTAATTGCATTCATTTCATTTTTTATATATTCAAGGCTAAATTCAGTACACTTAATGTTCTTTAAAAAACATGGATGTGAAAACCGACTCCTTTTATGTACTGGTGAAGCTAGAATAGAAAAATGTACATAGAAAGAAGTATTGGTAGGATTTCTTTGTATATAGCCTATACATTTAAACCCATTATTACAGCAGCGTGTTAGGCAATCCTGAAAAGGGTTGGCTAAATTCATTTTCCATTTCCACGGCGAATTTTATCGCTGGCACCAATTCATTTTATTTGCTGAAAAAATGTTTACATTTACGTTCCCCTTCCAAATACATATTGTGTCGTCACTAAACCTAAATCAAATTATCTTGCATGGAATAATTTTGCTTACGATGTTTTCGAAATATTCTATGTACTGGTTGCTTAAAACTAGAGCAGCAGGTTTTCCCACAGCCATACCAAAGTTTTGAGAACAATATTTAACGCAGAATTCGAATTTTTATCCTTTAATGCACATATTAAGTAATTCTCCAAAAGTGCACTTCGTGAAAGGTTTTACCAGCTGTCCGCATTTGAAGGAATCGGATAAGAATTTCTAGCGAATCATCATTAGGTACTTTGGTGATATCATTACTACTTGAAATTCACAAGCCTGGACTCACTACTAATCTGTGCATTTAATTTCTTCATTAATTTTACTTTGTTCTTTTTATTGACATCAGAGCCAGCTGAATTGATAACTGGCTTAGTGGGAAAGTGTTCTTTTTACCTCAAACGAATACAAGATTGGTGAGATCACACAAAAACCAATTTGTCGAGTTTTCATTTTCTTTCAGTAATTCCTGAACTTTTTTGTATATTTTTTTTTCAAAATATCTTGTTATTCTTAACCCATTGTTGAAATGAAACATAATAGAACCCAGTTTTATTCAAGAAAGCTTTTGTAAGAATGTAGAGATCAAACTATGACTGTATAAATTTGATATACATGTATCAAAAGCGGTATGTAAATTGTATAGACTTTAAGGAGTGTCGTTAATAAATGAAGTTAGGACTTCTCTTCCTCCCAAGGGCTGTCATTTTTTTAGCTGCTGTATGTTCGTTTCAACTGCCACCCTTGCATGTAAACCCCCTATATACTCGTATTTCTGTTAATGATGTCTAAACTAAAGGTACTTCGCATCTTAACATCACGTGTTTCTGTAACTGAATGCTTGCATACACATGTGCGCTTGCCACACACACATAGACATATACATATATACATGCATACATAATACACATATGTATATATATAATCAATGAATATTTTACTGGCTGCATATACACTCTCTAAGAAATTTAGTTTATAAATTTAGAATCCCTGGTAACCTTAAAATGTGCATAACTGAAGGATTTTCAACTTTTCAGTGTGCTCTGTCTAAGCATTTAAGAGATATGTCCAGATATATGCATTGTCACAGAAATTAACCCCTCACATCTGCCCTGCCTAAGCACTTTATCTGAATATGCATTTCCGAGTTTCTAAATTCTCGCCAGTGCAATGACCTCCGGAACCTCCAATCTGAGACCCCAACGAAAACTTCGGAGCCGTTTCCTTTTGCAAACAACGGTATACTCGGAATACACAAAACCTCATTACAGAAAAGCGTATTAGCAAATGCGATGAGATTCCAGAGTTGGAAACAACAACAACAACAAAAAATTAGGAATAAACTTGAGGCTGAACTCGGCAGTATCAGAAGAAGGAATATTGGTGGGGAATCTAACGGCCGTTTTGTGTGGTTCGTGTCCTTGTACTAGAGTGAATTGTCATTTGTTAAAAGTAAGGCGTTCTTATTTAGGAGGAAAGAGAAATTCTTCATAAGAGAAACGGGCCCTGTTGTTGAGTTAGTTTGAAAGTTTTCAAAGTTGTTCGAATAATATTATTGAAAGGCAGTTACTATAATAATAATTAATGTCTAGTATTAACTAAGGCGATAAGCATTATTGTGATGTACATATGAGTTGCATAAAACTATACACAATTACACCTACGGGTACATATGTATATGTGTGTGTTTATGTATGTTTATATGTGTGTATTTATGTAAGTATGTACGCGTGTGTCATAACTTTGAACATAAAACACAAAACTTCATAAAACATTTTTATTTTTTATAACTACAAAATGCAAGGGACCAGATAAACTGACAAATTGGTCCTGTTTCTCGAGAGAGTAATCCCTTTAAGCTATATTGTAGTAGGCGGATTTATTTAATGGATTTTTATGTAGGTGATTTTTCAGGACATAAATATATATACATTATGTATATATATTTATATTTATTTGATATATAAATATGTGTGTATGTTTATGTATATGTACATATATATGTATGTATGTATGTATATATATATATACATATACATCTGTATGAATGGATGTATGTACAACCAGTTCACGATATTTACAGCCAATACCTTTCTTGAGTCACAGTGAATGTATGAATGTTGTGGATGTGCGAATGTAGGCGACCTATAGCACTCACAGAGATGCAACATCCGTTGCAACGTAAAAGTCATTCCTGCCATTTTGCAATAGCGCTTTCTTAAACTGGGGTCGCTGTGTTATATGAATTCACTTGATGCCGGAAAACTATCATGTGTGTGTGTGTGTGTGACGCTCTCCTGTCATATTACATTCCTCGAGCAAAGAGATAGGGAGGGAAATTCGCGTGGCCAATATACAAAT
>NC_089755.1:39772620-39800120 GCF_040412425.1 Macrobrachium rosenbergii
AAAGAACCAGAGAGAAAATCGGGGAGGGGTGGGAGAAGGAAATTGTATAACCACCGTTTAGAGAGAGAGAGAGAGAGAGAGAGAGAGAGAGAGAGGAAAAGTCACAGAAAAAGCGCAAAAACTCAGTAGCGACTGCCTGTAACTAAACTAATTTTCTTATCTGTTGTGTCGGGACCAATTTCCCAGCGACAACAGAGAATTCTTTCGTCCGTCCTATAAAACCCCTGCCTGCTCGGGTCCACAGTCGCCATTGCTGGGACATTTTAACTCCAGAATGATTTAACGGCACCCGAGGAAATGTTGGAACTTCGTTTTGCCTCTGATCTTGCGATAACCTTGTCTTAGTAAATAATTGTTTTGTTTTGCTTTCTTTTTGTTTTCATTTTGTGCGATTTGATCTTCAGTTGAACTTTTATGCCACTGCTTTTGCGATGATGTTCATTGCGTTTTGCCTCAGGTAAGACACATGAAAATAAGTTTTAGTTTTATTGAAAACATTATTGTTAATCTGGACCTTTTAATTCGAAGTGAGGAAAGAGCTCAGCTGGTAATAGGGATTGTTTAATGTGGAGAAAGCTTTAATCAAATTTGAATGTCTTAACATATTTATCTGAAATGAGGAAAATGCTCAGCTGGTTATTTGTAATAGGGCTTGTTTAATGTGGAGAAAGCTTTAATCAAATTTGTAAGTCTTAATATGTTTATCTGAAATGAGGAAAATGCTCAGCTGGTTATTTGTAATAGAGCTTGTTTGATGTAGAGAAAGCTTTATTCAAATTTGTAAGTCTTAACATATTTATCTGAAATCCCGAGAATGCTTAGCTGGTTATTTGTAATAGGGCTTGTTTAATATGAAGAAATCTTTAATCAAATTTGTAAGTCTTAAGGTATTTATCTGAAATGAGGAAGGTGCAAATGTAGGTATTTTTGTATTATGCTAATAAGAAAAAGTGTGTAAACGCCTTTGTGTGTAAAAAAAGAGAGCTTCTCGTTTTTCGTTACCGAACATTTTAAGACTAAATCAGCATACTTCCTAAACTTTAGTGTTGTGTGAACTGGTACTCACAGAGAGTTAAATGATATCAAGATCTCTCAGTACAGTGTGTACAGCATACCACTTTTATTCATTTATGTAGTTGTTATCTCATGCAATATGTAGTTATCTGCCAGTTGTCACCGTCAACTGACTTTTATCATGGCCGAGAATAAGTCTGAAAGTTTCATTATCTCACCTTAACAACCTGCCGTTCAGAAATCGGACGCACTGTTGACCAGTAGGTTACCATGGCGCGATAATGAAACCTTAAGAAATATTGTATGCAAATATAGTCCATTTTATGATCGAACTAAGTCACACAGCCGTATATTTGCATTCCATTTTTCATTTCAATCTCTGATGCTGAAAATATTTTATTTCAATAGCGTTACAGAGTGCCACTTTAATTTAATCTGTTTGATTTCTTTATTCAAAATCTCCTGCAAGTTCGTCACTAACGTCGATAACGGTGAGCATCAGAGATCTGTCTCTGCCTGGGATTTCAAACCTTTTAAACCTTTATCCAATATCAGTTTCATTTTTATGTCATTTCTGACTTTTTCCTGCGAGCTTTAGTTCGTTCATCTCCAAAAAATTCATCCTCTTTTTTAAATTTTTTATTTTTTTTTACAATATCTCAGTTCGTGTCCTTGATAGTTTAACGGCCTTGTAATGTTATGAAATCCCTAGTGCGCATTAGCCATTGCCGCAAGGAACATTGTCTGTGCAAGTATGCTTGCGTAGTGCACGTTCATACTTACATATAAGTATGTAATAATATTTGCACACACACATTATATATATATATATATATATATATATATATATTATATTATATATATATATATATATATATATATATATGTGTGTGTGTGTGTGTGTATATATATAGGTAGCTAGATATATATGTATATATATGTTTGTGTGAGTGTGTGTGTGTGTGTGGGTATTACTCGTATTCAAAACATCCTTTTGTGTCTTATGAAAACTTCCTGAAACCATCGAACAGTTAATTAATTCAGTCCTGCATCAGGTACATGGCTAGGGTTTCAGGAATAAACTGGAAACAAAAACCTAAATTGAAAATGAAAATCTGTAAATATTTTTGCGTGGAACTGACAGTCAGCTAACACCTTTCATAATCCATAGCTAATTGCAAAATGATGAAGCATTATTAATTTTGCATTGCATTCTCTCGCATGTAGATTTTATTTTATTTACTAACTAATGCGAATAAGTTCATGTGAAGCCTTTGCAGCGTAGTGTTATATTTCCCACTCGCAAAACTAATAACATAGATGAACTGTCAAATCAAAATTCCATTTCGTTGGCGTAATTTTTTTTTCTCTTTTGCTGTTAAAGCAGTGACTTTTAATCAGTGGTAAATTTCACTTATGAATATAGTTTGGTCTTTCTTCTTTCTCTCTCTCTCTCTCTCTCTCTGTTCACTCCAGACATATATATATATATATATATATATATATATATATATATATATATATATATATATATATACTGTGTAGTTAGTGTTTAGTCAGGCTATGTGTGTGTATGTGTTAGAGAGAGAGAGAGGGAGAGAGAGAAAGAGAGATATCACTTTCACAAGTACATAATATTGTAGTCCGGCTCCTCACACCATGTGGGAGGAACACAGTAAAAAATCACGGAAAAAAGCTTTCATAAAGAAAGATGAAAATTAAAGAAGAAAATTTAAGAAAACGTTATTTTTTATGAGTGTTGTAGAATGGCGCTTCAGGCGGTTATGAAAGAACAAGAGGGAGTAATTAAATGGTGAACGACCCCCAAGAAAAGTAGCACTGACACCTTTATTGCAACATGTAGTAATTTCAGAGAGATGAATGCTTCTTTGGCGGGTGGTAAATGCAGATGGAAATTTAAAAAGGCAAACATATTAAGTGATAAAAGATACAGTCGGAACAAAAGTTAATTGAGAATTCAGATAGCGATAATGGACTCTGCATTTTTTAGCGATTGTTATGAACCTGTTCATGCTGAAGCTGTGGAGGCGAGAAATGTCAGATATATAGATTCGCAACTGTTTGATAAATATAGTATATATATGGATGACCCTTGAAAACTAGTTAAGACTGGAAGTTCTTAACTTCATGTATGGTAATTCGCAAATTTTGACAAATGCAATAAATATAGAATGTATAGATCTTTGAAAACTCGTTAAGAATAAAAGTCCTTACTCGAGAAATTTTGTACTAAAACGAAATTCATTGCTGTTACATTAATAATCAACTAGAAATTGTGATTACTATCCCTTGCATATGATGATACCATGATAAGCGTAGAGGAATAACTACCGTCATCACCAAACTACATGAATTTAGAATATATTGTACAGTACAAAGTTTTGATATCATGTTTAATATCCTGTAGTGTTACAGAAGGAATAGTGCTCACATAGTCTTTGTGTGACATAGAAATCATGACAGCTTATACCTCCATTTAATTTTATTTTATGTTCATTGTTCGCTCTGCCTTTTCGCGTTGACAACAAATGACCCTGAAAATGAACTACACAAACGTAAAAGGAGAAAAAGGAACTAAGAAAAAGAAATTAACCATAGCCATTTCGTTCGCCTCAGTAAGCAACGATTTCTCCTGAAGATATTATCAGAACTGTGTCAGTTAAATTGGAGAAACTATCTTTATCTGAACGCAAACGGAGATGAGGACGAAACTTTTCTATTGAGAAAATTGAAGCACAATAACGGTGAAATCCAGTTTTGAAGGTTGGCATTTCTCTCTGTATAACAGTAGTTAAACTAGTCTTTTAAGTACAACAGTAGTTGAACTAGTAATTTTAATATATATTGTATATATATATATATATATATATGTATATATATATATATATATATATATATATGTATATATATATATGTATGTATATATATATATATATATATATATATATATATATATATATATTATAATTACTGTATTTTCACTTCATGCCCTACCTCATTCTTGCTACGACTCACTGTAGCCGTCTACTTACCAGTTACTTAATTCACGGTGCAGGGTTACAACGGTCGGCAGTGGAACATATTCTTTGTAGATGTTGAGCCGTGTGTTCTATATTTTGAGCTACAACAAGACATTATCAAACTATTGTATAAATATCGTAAACAGTGACGGTGATTTAAGAGAAAATTGAGGTCTCCTTATTCAAGTCGAGCCTAGTGATGAGAGAGAGAGAGAGAGAGAGAGAGAGAGAGAGAGAGAGAGAGAGAGAAGCTTCCCCGGCATGGATGACGGCAAATTAACCTTGGCACATATTAACCGTGGACTACCATTGTTAGGCAGGAAAAGATATAATTTCGCGTTGCATGTTCTATAATCAAATGTATATATTTGTATATATATGTATATATACTGTATATGTATGTATATGTATACACATATATGTATATATATTATTGTTATTACATACAATATATATATTATATATACATACATACATACATATATATATATATATGTTATATATATAAATATATATATACATATGTATGTATATATATATATATATATATATATATATATATATATATCTTATCTATTCCCTCTCCATGAGTTAACCAAACATATCCCTTTCTCTCAGAAGTCTTCCTCACATACTTTTTATAGAATGTTTTTGAAACCAAGCAGTCCCAAAGTTCATATTCCATTCAGAGCTCGACGCCATAACGCTGTCTCCTCTTTCATTCTCTTTTAGCACCTCTGGGGCCTATAGGAGCTTCATCTTTCCAAGTGTGCTTCACCTAAGATCATAAGATCATATACATACATATATACTGTATAAACATATATATATGTATATGTATATATAAATATATATATGTATAGTGTGTATAAATATATATATGTATATATATATATAGTGTGTGTGTGTATATACACACATATAAATATGTAGTGTATATATGCATATATATGTGCATACTTATATTTAAGAGAGAGATAAAAGAGAATAAAAATTGAGCAAAACTTCAAATTTTTATATGTATTTGTGTGTATGCCTGCATGTGTAAAAGGATATACATAAGCCGAAAATATTACCGTAAAATGGTATATTAGAGTTGATATTGTACAAAGTATTTACTTAAAGTATTTTACATAAAAGAAAATATTTTCAGAAACTGTCATGTTAAATTCCATAAATAGATAATGTTTGTTGACTGGAGTTATGCAGATTTGGGACTTCGTAAGTAACATCAGTAAATGCTGCCACTCTAGTCCTTCCTTTGCCTTCATTTCCATAAATCCGCAGTCATCACTGTGTCTTGTAGTTTTTTTTTTTTTAAGAAAACTATTGAGATGGCTTTGTCTGACCGTACGCACTTTTTCTGTCTTCACTTTTTCTGCCCTCACTTTTGCTGTCCCCCCTCAGTTCTTAAAAACTACTGAGGCTAAAGGGCTGCAAATTGGTATGTTGATCATCCACCCTCTAATCATCAACCATACCAAATTGCAGCCTTCCATCCTCAGTATTTTTTATTTTGTTTAAGGTTAAATTTAGCCATGATCCTGCGTCTAGCAACGCTCTAGGACAGGCCACCACCTGGCTGTGGCTGAAAGTTTCATGGGCCGCGTCTCATACATCATTATACACTGTACAGAAAACTCGATTACGCCGAAGAGACTTCGGCCCATTTTTTACTTGTTTACCTTTAGATCTGGAATGTCATATGGTTAGCTTTTTATGTATGTATACATACCTAAGCACTGCGAAGGAAGAAAAAGCAATCACTCAACCCTTGCTTGAGGAATATGTTGTTTACCAGTTATTAAAATCGAAATGCATCTTCACTCACGTGTTTATGTGTTGACATGCTGTAGAAAGGATGAGGGAAAAAGTTAGCTATAGAATTTCGTCTTTTCTAAAATGTCAGATGCGACAGGGAAGTGGGGGTAAGTGACCCTTAGACGAATAATGCAATTACTCCCCTCTCACGATTTTTGTTTGCCAAAGCCCCTGCGTTTTGCCTGCTATACTAACCGTGTCTTTTTTTTATGCCAGAGGGTTAAATTAAAAGTTTTTTTTTTTTTTTCCTTTTAATTACTATTCCAGTACTGATGAATCTATCAGTTGCTGCCTTTGAAAGTCAAGTTTATCAGTAAAATTATTGGGTATGAATAAAAGAACAAATAATGTATAAAGAAAATTCCAAAAGTTTTTATATTATTGATGAGTGCATCAGTTATCGTCTTTGAGAGTGACTTTTTCATTAGAATGAATGGGTATAAATAAGATAAGATGATTTATTATGAAAACTACTGGACATTTAAGAAATTAATTTTTCAAATATCCAGTAGTACAAGTTATCCATCAGAGACTTAGATTTCACAGATAATTAGAAATGATTCCGCTTCAAAATACTGTTACATCATCGATGACTAACAGTTCTCGTCTCAGAAATAGAAATTTTTCGTAAATTTGATAGGTGTAAATGTTTTAGCATTCATGAGGAAAATGGAAGTTAATTTCCTTACAAGTATCTTTATGCTTCGAAAAGTTCTCATTTGAGAAGAAAATGAAGAATTCCTGTCAGTTGAATAAAGTACAAAGTAATATGCATATTCTGGATGTTGAATTAGAGTTCAAGAAGAATGGTTAAAGCTGCTGAGATGAATTGTTTGCTTGTTCTGTGTGGTGTTGGGAAAATAGAAAGGATGATAAATGTGGAAATACGCAGAAGAGCGGTAAAAAAAAAGTCAGCGTAAGTGAAAGGATAGATCCGAGTGCGTTCAGATGGTAAAGTCAAGTGGAAAGAACGGAAGACGTCGGACTAGTAAAATGCCAGATGAAGTGAAAGTTGGTAATAGTAATGAAAGGCTTTTACATTTAGGAAGATCATGAGAGCCTGTAAAATAGACGTCGATGTAACAGTGCATGTAGGGGCTTGACGTAATACTAATGATCCTTCTGTTTAGGTGTATGAAGTGGTAATGGTGTGAAAGTTTTCTGCCCACGGGTTTCATTGATTTCAACGTAAAAGTATGAGTGGTTTATTTATTTATTTATTTATTTATTTATCTAAAATGACGAAAACATTTTGTCAGTTACACCTAAAAGATCTTGATCTCACACCTTATTCGATTGAGTATGCTTTTATTTTTTTAATCAGTTATCATAAATTGTGATCTCTGTATCTTAATTACGTCGTTTTATCGTTGGTAATCCTCAGTAGCACCTTAAATTGCCAAGTAGTAAAAAAAAAAAAATAGATGCATAATGTCACCCCAGAAGTGACCATTTATGAATAAGGACATATACATAAAGGTTCTAATATATACGCATAATTATATTCATAAGCTCAGGTAAGTATTAACATTTTTAAACATAAAAATGAAACACCTTTCGTCTGGAAAAATATGTCAACCTTTATGATTACCGTTCACAAGGTCGCGTCGGAGCAATTTGCCACTGCTCTAAAGAATCTGAAAAAAATCAGTGGCGAATCAGAAAAAGATTTTCTTTTTTATATGTTTATATAATGATTGTGTTCATCACCTGGCCTTGAAGGACAATTTTTTTCTTATTTTCAGAATTTCTTTACTGATTTCCACAAATAGATTTCTTATTCAATGATGACCTTGTTCTGTCTTTTACGTACACAAGTTCGTTTTGTGGAGTTAGGCATCGGTGAATTTGGTCAGCAAGTGAATGGGTGACCATGATGTGAATGCTAAATAAACTTATACCCAAGTGAATATTTGATGTGTAATTGCCACCGAGCTACCAGCCTCATTCTAAAATCCAGTTACTTTAAACGTGAAAAATCTTAGGAAAACTGGGTATCGCAATACATACACGCATTTAATACACACACACACACATGTATATATGTATATATATATATATATATATATATGTGTGTGTGTGTGTGTGTGTGTATTTGTTTGTTTATATGTTTGCCTATATGAGATTATGAATATATCTATATATATATATATATATATATATATATATATATATATATACATATATATATATATATATATATATATATATATATATATATATATATATAATAAATATTAAAACCAACTACTTCTCTTGGAGCAAAGTCATTCATAAAATATCCGACGCAGAGAGACGCGATTGGCTATAAAATAATTGGGTAAATGTTACTGATACGGACACTGATGTACCTCCGGCAATGGTGTCAATAGGAACTCGGTGACATTTTGCTCAGAGAGAAGCCAGCGTGTTGAGATTCCCACTGGTACACGAGAACTCCTCACGCGAAGACTAATCAATTAAATTAGAGCGATCCGTCAGCTGGGATGCAAGCGCCTAACCCGCTGTAATTCAATTATCTACCTGCGAAAGGTTGTTATTGGTAACTATCTGTTTCTGAGGGATGTTCTTTAGGTCTGGACTGAAACGCTTCAGTGACGGTTCATTTCGTATGGATAAATGGCATAAAAGTTAAGAGCTTTAGATACCCCCAAGCCGATTCTAAGCACGGATAACGGAGAAATGAGAGGATCGGGTAAAGCATTTTGTTCTGATGCTGCTTTCCCTTTATGATTTCTGACAAATAGATGCTCAGTTCACCCTTTCTTGCAAATCCTGGAATACGGAAGTATAAGTAAGTCCTCGGCTTCAGATCAAGCTCTGTTCCCTGGATTAAGTTAGGTAATATTTTTTTTTTATAGTAATGCGACTGAAGTGAAAAACATCGACTTCTTTGTTAGAAACAAGTTTTTTGCTAATTTAGGACTGACGTGAAAATATCCATTTTTTAACAAAGAAAAAATAATTTATTTAATTCATTATGTCACGAAAAATCCCTCGCCAGAACCCCGTATAGTTTCAGTGTCGACAGTCGCGGATTTGAATTCAGGCAAATCAATGGGTAGATTCATAAGTAAGTCATACTTAATGGCACTTGGAAGTGATGATTTACGCTCTCCTAAAAATCATTGCTGAGGAAGTGATCTATTCCCCGAAATTATAACCTTGTCCTTGCGTTGGCGCTCATATTTCATTCGAAGACGATTTCTGGTCCGGTAAATGTTGCCACTGAAATGCTTCTTTAGTCGTGGTATGTTCGAAGCAAAATATTTTTGAACATTTGCAGCCGTCGATTTCTACTCTGTTTTTACTCGCCTTCACTCTAAACGTGCAATATTATCCTATTTTCAGAACCGTGTTCTTAACGTTTTGTAGCAAAAGTTGTAATTTATTTTTAGCAAAAATTCCGCGAATTTTTTTGCGCCATTGCAATTTTTCCAATACATTTTCTTTTTTTTTTTTCATTGCATTATAGCTGTGAAAATATATTCACGGGTCCGGCAATTTAGAATGCTAGGATTCAGGGTGTATGCTATATTGAAATATTTATGTTGTACTTTTTTATTATTCTTCTTTGTATGTAAATCACGTTTACGGCTTCTGTAGCTTACAGTTTCGTAGTAAATAGTAATGAATATTTTAGTTCTCATAGATATACGTGCAGTACATAGTTCATATTACGCTAATTTTTGAAGTGTTACTTTTTTATAGAGAAGTCATGCAATCAACAAAAATTACAGAAACAGATTTAACTTCTAAGGCTACTTTCAGCCAAGTTTTGTGGAATTACATAATACAGCAGCTCTCTCTCTCTCTCTCTCTCTCTCTCTCTCTCTAAGTCCCTCGTTGGACGGGTTAGTTTAGTTCTCGGCTAGCATTCTGCTGAACCCGAGTTCGCGTCTCCGGCCGGCCAATGAAGAATTAGAGGACTGTATATCTGGTGATGGAAATTCATTTCTCGCTATAATGTGGTTCGATTCCATAAGCTGTAGGTCCCGTTGCTAGGTAACCAATTGTTCCCAGCCGAGAAGTAAGTCTAACTCTTCTACACCCTAGGAGAGCTGTTAATCAGCTCAGTGGTTTGGTTAAACTTAATGTATACTTCTCTCTTCTCTCTCTCTCTCTCTCTCTCTCTTCTCTCTAAGTTCCTCGTTGACGGGGTTAGTTTAGTTTCGGCTAGCATTCTGCTGAACCCGAGTCGGTACTCCGGGCCGGCCAAATGAACTAGAGGACTGTATATCTGGTGATGGAAATTCTGGTAATTGTTCGATTCCATAATGTGGCCGGATTCCAGTTAGTAAGCTGTATTGGTCCCTTGTGCTAGGAAAACTAATTACCCTAGGAGAGCGTTAAAGTAAGTGGTAATCCTTCAGCCAGTATCCCAGGAGAGCTTTTCTCTCTCAGTGGTTTCTCTCTCTCATACTTAACTCTTTCTCTCTCTCTCTCTCTCTCTCCATCGGAACATATCGCCAAAATCCAGTGCCTTGGGTCCTAGTAGCTATGAATATGATTTTTTAAACTATGTTTTCTTTTGTATGACATATGAAAACTTTACTGAGTCAAAATAAGTTGGAATTCGTCTTCATGTTTTGATTTTATTCCTCTTACGATTAAAAATGACCTGTTGTACTTTATAAACTATTCTACTCTGCTTTCTAATAGCCTACGTCGCAGATGTACAAAATTATTACGGTGTATATATACATTGTATTATATACATTATATATATATATATGTGTGTGTGTGTGTATGAATATATATATATATATATATATATGTATATATATATATATATATATATATTTGTATACTTACACATGAATTATAAGTTTAAAAACATTAGGCCACAAATACCATTTAATATTTAAATTACTATACATTGGGAATAACTAAAACCATCGGGAAAACCCTGCTGTAGAGTGAACTGTGTATTAATCGATATTTGTGGATATTTGAATATATATATATATATATATATATATATATATATATATATATATATATATATATATGTATATATATATATATATATATATATATATATATAAATATAATGATTCAGTGGAGCAGGTACTGACCGTTAATGGGCTATGCTTAATTGAACCTGCGGAGGAGGAGGTGAGGCTTGCAACTTCATCCAAGAATATTTGCTAAGTATCCGAATATTACACTTTTCTTTATGTGGGAAATATATAATATATATATATATATATATATATATATATATATATATATATATATATATATATATATATGTATATATATATATATATATAAATTTATATATATACGTGTGTGTATATATATATATGTATATATATAGAGGTAGATGGATAAATAGACAGATATAGTTTTTTTTTTCAAAAATGAAAAGAAGCAAACAACGTTTTCGTCCAGTCTTTGTCTCTAAGGTACTGGCTACCTTATCGTACACATGTCAAACAAACTGAAATGCAAGTTGACGACCGTCAGTGGAGAACGAGTCCCTTTGATGAATCTTGGATAATTGTATTAAACATTAAAGCTGGACTACCTCTAAGGCGTTGATGACTTGTTGATTACACGGGGTTAAGCAGCGAACAAACCAGTACCATCACATTTCAAGCTATTTATACTGTACATGGGTGCAAAAGCCCTTTTCAACCAAAGATGCAATGCAGAACAATTCACCTTGTATTTTAATAATTTATTTATATTTTTAATCTCTTTATCTGTTTAATTACTTTATCTTTATTATTCTTTTCTGATAGCTGAGATCTTGTTTCTGTATTTCTTATAATCTGTAACTCCTTTCAAATGGACATCATATTCTCGAAGCTTGGACTTCATGTCAGTGCCCCATATGAATAGGGGTTTAATTTCTGAATAATAATAATAATAATAATAATAATAATAATAATAATAATAATAATAATAATACCCAAGCTGCCACACGAATTAAGTTCTATTTCTTCCCAGACATTTTAAATACTGAATCATGTTGCGATGACTTGGTGCTGGTGACAGTGAGATTTGAAACAACGTTGTGGACTTGTCAGTAGATTCGTTTCGGTCTGTGGCGCCTACATATCTCCGACATTTTCACATAAAAGTCTCAAGTTCACGTTTCCATATTTGTGACCTGACAACGTGATGACATGCAATAAAAAAATAAATAATCAAAAAGACTTCCTCCAATGTGATAGTTCTTCATATTCAGTAATATTCAATAAGGAAAGCAACTTTATGGCCCATCTGCCCTTTTACTTTCATTAAACACAGAATTAAACCCTTCCGGGATCAGAACTATTTTCCTCGCTTGTTGGCCCTTTATAGGACGAATTCCTTCATGCCTTGCTTTTGAAGAGATTCGAATTAAAGTCGCTGAAGCCCGAAGGTTTTCGAACACAGTTTACGAATTTCTCCAGTTTTACTTTCAAAAGAAAACGACAGGCAGTAACGACCTGAGGGCCGTTATGCAGTTCTTTAACATACTCAGGATTTGTCATGACTGATGGCAGACAACAAATAAAAAGAGGGAGCAAACAAAACAATAAAATGAGCTTAATATTAATTTATTTATATTATTTACAAGTAGCCAGGTCTGGCAAAAAGATAAAACCATAAATACAAAAAGCCAGCAACAATCAAAATCAGTTAAAATAAACAAAAAAAAAAAAAGTAGCCTAAAAAAAAAAAGGCAAAATAAACAACAGCAGGCAGAAAATAAAATACCAAACATACGTCCTCCATCGGTACCAAGACAGCCTCTAGCTGCACGACAGACAAAACCACAAACCAGAAACCGATGGAGACGGTCAGGACAGCCTCTCATCGCTGTCATCAAAGATGAGCAGCTCGTGGTCACATCGACTACTCATGGTAGGTCACACTCCACCTCTACGACGTGCGGCTCCACTTCGAGGCGCGTCGGAACTTCATTGCTCAAAAGCTCGACCAACGTCGACTCCAAAACTGGCCCGCTGCTGCTGCCA
Organism: Macrobrachium rosenbergii; assembly: GCF_040412425.1. Taxonomy (NCBI): domain Eukaryota; kingdom Metazoa; phylum Arthropoda; class Malacostraca; order Decapoda; family Palaemonidae; genus Macrobrachium; species Macrobrachium rosenbergii. The sequence goes on from NC_089755.1 coordinate 39,785,471, forward strand.
CAACCGCCACCTCGCTGCCCCAACCAACGTCGAAAAAAATAAATAATCAAAAAAAAACGACTTGAAGGCAGGAGCTCCAATGTGATAGTTCTTCATCATGACACCTCAGTAATATTCAATAACCTCGAAAAACAGAGCCATCCTGTCACGGTCCCAACGACCGGAGTGGGCCCGTCTGCCTTTACTTACTCATTAATGCAACAAACAAAGGAGGGGAAACAATAAAAACAATAAATGAGCAGAAATAAACCCAAGTGAGTCAGGTCTGGCAAAAAGATAAAACCATAAATACAAAAAAAAAGAAAAAAGCTACTTCAAAATCCAGTCGCTTGGCAAAAATAAAAACAACAGGGCCCTTTATAGGCCCTCACGAATTCCCTTCATGCCTTGCTTGGTCGACTAGAGATTCGAATTAAATTTGTCGCTCAAGCCCGACCAACGTCGTTTTTGAACACAGTTTACCAGAATTTCGCGGTCCAGTTTTAGTTTTCTGTAAAGGAACGAGCGGGAACCAGAGTTCCCAAAACTCATTGTGCCAGCCGGCGAGTTTGTCCGCCCTCAGATCTTAAAAACTACTGAGGCTAGAGGGCTGCAAATTGGTATGTTGATCATCCACCATCCAATCATCAAACATATATTGCAGCCCTCCAGCCTCATTAGTTTTGATTTTACTGAAGGTTAATTAAAGTTAGCCATATTCGTGCTTCTGTCAACGATATAGGATAGGCCACCACCGAGCCGTGGTTAAAGTTTCATGGGCCGCGGCTTATACAGCATTGTATCGAGACCACCGAAAGATAAATCTATTTTCGGTGGCCTTGATTATACGCTGTAGAGGCTGTACAGAAAACTCAATTGCGCCGAACTTCGGCTCATTTTTTTAATTGTTTCTTTTAGTTTCGGTTGTTTTCGAATTGTTGCTTTTATTTTGTGCTAGGACATAATTAATTAGAATCGTGTTGACTTGAAGAGAACAATTTTCAGACCAAAAGCCCTCGCCCGCTGAGCTTGACATAATTTAGGAATCTACTGCTTTTCTTCTTTAAATGTGCCTAAAGTTATTTTGCCCCTTGTGATAATTTGATAGAATTACACTATGATTAGACAATCTTCAACGTATGTGTAACTGTCATTTTAATTTGTTTCATATCTTTCTGCTCCAGACGATAATTAAAAGAAGTTCATTGACTACTTAATTTATAGTAGTAATATAAAATTAGATTTTTTATGTTATGAGAATGTAAGCACATGTTAAAAACTAACCACTCTCAGAGTTGTTATTACTTAATAATTACTTTTCCTGAGGGTTTGTAGATTTCATCTCGTTTTAAATTAAAAAACAATTTTTATGCCAGTCATATTTTTTATCTAGAAATGTAATTATTCGTTTCACAAGATTGCATATACAGAAATTTTCCATTTAGAAGACTTTGGAATGGAATTTACATTATGAATACTAGTATTTTTTTTTTTTTAGAGAGAGAGAGAGAGAGAGAGAGAGAGAGAGAGAAATAGATTTTTCATTGTTTCACCATGCCATAGGTTGTTAACAAGAGAGGATAAGAGACTTTCATCGTAACTATAACCATTTGTGCAAATTGAACTACAGAGATTCCTAGAGAGAGAGAGAGAGAGAGAGAGAGAGAGAGATTCTCATAATTTCGGTATACCCATATTATATATGATTTGAAAGAGTGAGTGAGTGAGTGAGTGAGAGAGAGTACTGTCTTCATTAATTCAAGGAGAGAGAGAGAGAGAGAGAGATTCTCACAATTTCAGCATACCCATATTATATATGACTTGAAGAGTGAGTGAGTGAGAGAGATTACTGTCTTCATTAATTTAAGAGAATATAACCGCAACGAGGTTTCTGTGAATCAGTCGATAGATTTAGGCTTTGGGCGGAGATTACCTCGTCGAGACCCTACCCCGTGTGGATTCGGACATTATTTGTAAAAAGTAGCTGGAAGATATACACGAACAGACAGACAGACATGTTGAGTTATTCTGTTTATCATTCTTCTTCTTCGTTTAACGGTTTAACGTGCTTTTTCCCATTTTTTATATGGAGTAAGCACGATGCCTTCTTTTGAAGGACTTTGATTTGGCGTATTAGCTATTTTATTTATTTTTTTATGTAGATGGAAACTTGAGTATATGTATTCCATGTAAGCGTGTGTTCTAGTGTGGATGCATGTGCCTTTTTGTATTTTTATTTTTAAAATTTTATTATTCATTCATCATTTAGTCCCAAAGCTTAGCCCAGGCTTAGACCTGGGACTCCATTTCATTTTAATCCTTCGGGGCAGCCCGGTGAGAGCTGTTAATCAGCTCAGTGGTCTGGTTAGACTAATTTAATAATAATAATAATAATGACAGACATACGGATTACAGCACCTGCCGTAGAACTAGCCCCAAGGTCGTTTTTCACTAATGGCGCAAGACAACGGGGTCTGTATTTGATGATGATGAATTGGGAAATAGCAGAGAAAATTTATAGTGGGGAAAGAAGGGCCCAAAACGATAAATCTTTCATATACAAATCTCACAGTCACCTTAAAGCCCAACATATTTCACATTCAAACTTTTAAGGCTACAAAGTATGGATCTCGCGAGGAAGTGGGGGTAATTACGAGTTTTTTTTTTTTTTAAGGTGTTTGAGTTCTTATTTTTATTGTTTAATGATTTGCGAGTTTTCCTTTCTTGCAGTTTTCCTACATTTTTAAGACTGGTTTTTATGATTTTGTTGAGTGATTTAATGATCTCTTGCTCTTTTTATCAATTCGGGTAACACCTTTCTTGTTACAAATTTAATTTTTGGTCTTAATTTTCATTTATTACATTTATTTTTCTTTGAATCCTGCTCTTTCCGAATTTAGAGTAACGATTTTGAATTTTTGCATGGATTTTAATTACACGTTTTCGTTTATTGCAATGGTTAGAGAGTTACAAAATTCGGTTATGCGGTTCCTGCATTATGACACAGAAAATATTCTTTTATTTGTGCAGATTTTTATAGTTTTTCACTTTTCATAATTTTTATATTTTCATACATTTTTATAGTATTTCATGAAAATATATTTTTCTCATTCAGTACTACTTGAAAAATGTAACCCTCCTCTGTACGAGGGGTACATCTGGCATCACCCAAGGGGGTTGGCTTGCTCGTCTCTGTTCCTGCTAAAAAAAGAAAAGGTAATTCTTGTTACGGTATTATTCTCGGATACTTCTTATGAAATCCAAATGAATTATCATTATAAGCGCTTTAAGGAAAACCTTTAAATTGTCTTGAAACTATTTTATATAAGCTGACGCGGATAAAAGGAAAACAGAATGAAAAAACATTGCTAAATAGAATATTCACGTCAGTTCGTACGATCGGTGCTAATCTGAAACATTAACATGTTTGAAGCATTCATGTCAGACAGAGACATAAAGAACAATTAAAGTGAATAACACTGACAGCTCCTATAATTATGTTTCAAATTATTCTTTTATGGAGCTGAATTTGAAAATCATGAACAGCAATCAAACCATCTGAAAGCACGTACGTGTGTCTATTTGTATTTAACTTTTTGCATTTGAATGTTGCTCTCCTATTTGATTGTGTACACAGATCAATTATAAGTTGCTTGCCTAACTTCATTACCTGCACGGCGTATTTCATAATACTTCGCAATAGTCAAAACCGGTCGGTCGCGTTTCTAATTCTCCCCTCTAATTCTGTCAATCTCAAAGCCACTTTTTTTCTCTCTCTCTCTCTCTCGGAAAGTCTCTCGGTTCGTAATTTAATTAGTTCCGAAAGTTCTACTCCGCGAAGTTTGGAATCGCCAACAACACACAGAGGCTTCGAATGTTACGCCCTTCAATGTTTTTTTTTTCTTGTCCGTCTCGCGACTTGAAAGGAGAAGCTAGCTGGGGTGCGGTATGGTGATAACGGTGAAAGTCATAAAAAATTTTATTTTTATGAATTGTTCCTTTCTCTTCTCTTTCATATATTTCCTGTGTGTTCATGGAGATGTATACACAGGTTTATATATATATATATATATATATATATATATGTGTGTGTGTGTGTGTGTGTGTGTGTGTGTGTACGGACATATACATTCATATATTATGTTTATGTATACGTGTTAATATATATATACATATATGTATATATATATATTTAATATATGTTTATATATACATTTAAACATATATATGCATTCATATATACGTGTTTATATATATATATATATATATATATATATATATATATATATATATATATATATATATATATATATATATATATATATATATAGTGTGTATGTGTAAGTATATATGAATGAATTTGCAATGTCTACATAGATATTAAATCCCATGCACAACCATTTTAATAAGCAAATAAAAAAATATATAATCCAGATTCAACCTCCCAAATCTGACATTTATTGGACATATAACTTCCATAAATTACTTCAGATCCCTCATGTATCCTCCATGTAAGCAATAATAATCAATTGATTATTGACGTATGGCGGGTCAGAAAAGTTATTACTCTTTTACTCTTCGGTTCCGGAATTAATTATCATTCGGTTAATAAAGCATTTTAGCTTCTAGTTTATTAGGGTAAATCTGTTTGCAAATTAGGGAGTAAAGTTTTAAGTGAGTTAGTTATGAAGATGAGTGCCATTCCATTCTTGAAATATCGTGATCTGTTAACTATCCTTTCTTATGTATGAAAGAAAACCCAGTTTCAGTTATTCACAAATATTAAAGTGATCTTTGACTACATGTTATGGCAGCTAAATTTAAAGTAGAAAGTCTCCGTATATATTACCAGTGAGAAAAAAGGTGAAAGACTGGAAGTCTACAAATGTATAATTATCAACGCGAAGCAAAAGATGAGAATTCCGTAAAATATCTGTAGATTGTTTTGTCTTTAACGAAGCTACTTTATTTCAGTGATCAGAGATATATAATTAGAGTCGTTAAAAATTCATTGTTTCATTAATAAAATGTGTTGCTGTCATGCGATCATAATTAAAGGAATCATGTTCGTATATTTAATCACGAAAGTGTCTAGAGCGCTCTTGGTTGCGTAATGAATAGTGTTGTCCATTGCGCAGTCAGAAATATTGAAGGCTTATCAATAATGATTCCTTTCCAAGTCAAGGGGTTTTCTCTTGGTAATCATGTCATGCCCAAGAAAATGTAAATATCTATTAATGAAAGTCGCTAAATTTTGTTTCCTCTCCTAATTTACGATGATCTCCCTGGTATACAATTTCTGAAAAAAATTTAAGTGTCCCTTGTTGAGGGCTTATAAATGTTGGTGTTTTTTGTAATTAAGGTTCACTCTTTGACAAACATGTTTTGCAAAGAAATGGTTTTCTTACTAAGAAATGTTTTTCTTGTTTCTCATGTTAAGAATTGTTAAGGATTGGCAAGTGTGCCCTGAAGAAATTAAGTGTCCCACGTTAAAAGGAAAAGAATTGTAAATCTAGTTCTTTCTCGAAATGAGGATTCTCTTATTTTGAAGTTAAGAGAATGTTTCAAACTAAAGTAACACTGATAGTCATCTGTCCAACGGCTTCGGGCGTCGTTGGCCCTTCTCAGGACGCGAATTTATTACCAGCAAAAGCCACTGTATATTGTCTCTTATGTCCACGAATTGGATGAGAGGAGCATGAACGTGGCAATCCCATTCTTCGATTCCCCCGTAGGGGGGTAGTGCCATCAGCGTACCTCATGCGTTGCACTGTAGGCATTGCTTACGGCTCTTTGCAGCGTGCCTTCGTCCCCTAGCTGCAACATCGTTTGTTCCTTTTACTGTACCTTACCTCCATTTATATCTTTCTTCCATCTCGCTATCCACCCGCTCCTGAGAAATTTTTCATAGTGCAACTGCGAGGTTTTCCTCCTGTTACACCTTTCAGACCTACCTACTCTCAGTTTCCTTTCCAGTGCTGAATGACCTCATAGGTCCCAGTGCTCGGCCTTTGCCCCAAACTCTATGTTCAATTCAATCCATTCTTCGATTACTTGGCTTAATGGTAATAATTCCAGATAAACTTGCGAAGGCTATAACAAGTCAGAAAATTGCCAAGCCTGTTATAACTTAATGAAACAATTTAATCATTCTTTTGTGAAACGCAAAATGAATATCAACTAAATAAGGTAGCAAACCAGCGTGACTTATTAATGAAGAAAATATTTTTCGGAGCGAAGAAAATTGAAGAGAAGAAATTATATCACAATAAAGGCGAAAGCCGAGTAAAGAAGAAAATTGTGTTAGGGAAAGAATTGAGCCTGAAGGCACCAGGAAGAGAGAATTGGATTAAATAATGATTGTGCGAGACTGAGGGGTTTCAGGAGAAACATTGGCCCCACGAAAATAGAAGAAAGAAAATTGGAGAAAGGACATTAATGGAGAGAGAGAGAGAGAGAGAGAGAGAGAGAGAGAGAGAGAGAGAGGAGAATGATGAAAACCATACTTCTGGAAAGTACATATATTCGCAACTTCAGTAAAAACATATATTCTCTCTCTCTCTCTCTCTCTCTCTCTCATATCCACTAAAATAATTTTCCATGACAAAATAAAGACAGCACTTTCCAGGCTTTCTGATACCCTGTAGAACGATCACGCTTTGTCATAAAGCATAATGAAAAGAATCTCATTTAATCCCTTTCCTGAAATTACAGCAGACCCGTCATGGTGATATCTCATTACATGTAATGCAAGATTACTTTCTGTTGGATGGTATTTCATATAATAAATCAGATCAATAATTAAGCATATTCATGGTGTTCCTTATCTCTAGAAATAATTCTTATCTTTAAATTTCTGGGATGAAAGTGGTACCAAGGACGTACCCAGTAGTATGACTGAGAGATCATTATATATGGGAATGCAGTTATATTTTGAGAATGATGTAAAAGGTTTGATTTTTGGTACCAAGGACGTATCCAGTAGTATGACTGAGAGGTCATTATATATGGGAATGCAATTATATTTTGAGAATGATATAAAAGGTTTGATTTGTGGTACCAAGGACGTACCCAGTAGTATGGCTGAGAGATTATTATATGTGGGAATGTAGAGATCATTATATATGGGAATGTAATTATATTTTGACAATTTAAAAGATTTAATTTGTGGTACCGAGAACGTACCCAGTAGTATGATAGAGATCATTATGTATGGGAATGTAATTATATAAGAATAATATAAAAGGTTTAATTTGTTACTATTACTGCCTTAGAAATTACAATTCTGCAAAAGTCAAACCTAGCATATACATCCAGAAATTGTTTCTTGGATGTATCACAAAAAAAAAGACTAAACTATGCAAACTTCATTCAGAATGCAAAGGAAACGTCATACACTCTGCTCAGGGAGGGTTGGTGGGTTGGTGGGTTTAGAGGGGAGGGACTAAGTCGTTTTGATGTGTATGTGTGTACGTGCGTAGAAGGGGGGAGGCGAAAGCTCTCCTGGAAGGAGGGTGCGGTGGGGGGCGGGGGGAGGCAGCTCTGAAAGCGCTCGTCATGAGTTGAAAATGTGATGAGGAAAAGGAAGCCAAAGAAAAAAAAAAGAAATTACCCGGAGAAAGAGAAGGAGCGAATGGTAAGAATTGTGGAGGCGAGCTGATGCTGATAAGATTGAAAGAAAGAAATAGGAGGGAAATAAGATCTCCCGGCGATGCATGAGAACGGAGCGATAGGTTCTTCAACTATAAAATAGGAAAGTCTTAAGAGATTGCTTTCAAAAGACATGCTCCGCCAGTTTGTTTGTTTTTTTTTTCCTGGTTTAAAATGTTTTACGTGTTTGTATATTTTTGGTTGGCTGGTTTATCTTTTATTTAGGGTTTTTAATTGCTATTCAATTCTATTTAATATACACATTTTAAAGATACTGGACCTTTTAGGGTTGGTCAATATGAATGTATTATTTTCCTGATTTATAATAATAATAATAATTATTATTATTATTATTATTATTATTATTATTATTATTTGTCATGAATGTGTTATTTTCTTTATTTATAATAATAATAATAATAATAATAATGAATATTCATTATTATTATTATTATTATTATTATTATTATTATTATTATTATTATTATTATTATTATTATTATTATTATTTGTCGTTTGACAGGATCACTAACAACAAAGAAAAAGAATAATTACTAAAAACACGAGAACAAGTTGAGATAACGAGTTTAGAAATGTAAAACAAAGGGATACTCTTTTAAAACACGAAACATGTAATGGTATATTTTCCCTACATAAAAATAAGTCGCAAAAATGCACAAAACTTTAGATAATGAGTTTGGAAGTGTTGGTAGGAAGTAAAACTTGTTTGAAATACAAAACAAAACGGTAATCTGTTCTGGAAAAGAAAAGGCTTTTGAAAATACGAAGCTGAATGTGGAATTTTGGGGTTAGAGAACTGTGAAAGAAGTAAAACTACCGTTCTTCCTGCCATGGCAAAATGTGTTTGTTTTTTTTTATGAAGAGAAGTTTGATGTTTTTTTTTAATGAAGGAAGAAAAGTTTGAAAGCGGGTAAGAAATACAAATTAAAACAAGTTTGTCAAAAAGAAAGTCGGGGAATTTTTCACAAAGTTGGGCCCCAGATGAATAACAAAAATAATTGAAAATAGAAAGATGGACTCTTTAGACGAGAATCGTTTTGGAATCCAGATAAACAAAAACGATTGAAAGCAGAAACTAGATGAAATCTTTAGACACGACTCATTTCTGATTTCCTTGGCTGGTGTCGCCTAAGGGATTTGTAATCGCTTCGTATATTGCTTTTGCCATATATGTGTATTCTGTGTGCTAAAGAAAACGTAAATATCTTTCTTGTGGTATTTGATGTCAGACTTGGAATAAGTTTTCCGTGATGTATTACCTTTATGTTTATTCCCCCCGTGGAGGGGTGCACTGTAGACATTAATTAAGGGTCTTTGCAGCGTCCCTTCGGCCCTAGCTGCAACCTCTTTCATTCCTTTTACTGTACCTCCGTTCATATTCTCTCTCTTCCATGTGACTTTTCACCCTCTCCAACAATTGTTTCATACTGCAAATGCGGGGATTTCCTTCTGTTACACCTTTAAAACCTTCTTATTGTCAATTTCCGCTTCAACTCTGAATGGCCTCCTAGTTCCCAGCGCTTGGCCATTGGCCTAAATTATATAATCTATTCTTTATGTCTATCGAATGAGAACCAGTCGGCAGTCAGGTATATATAGATATGATACAGAACAAATATACTCTCGCATACTTCTATTTATGTTGTTTATAGAAATATGTTGTTTCTTTCCGCTTAGTGACCGTCATTTCAGCGATTGCATCGCTATGCAGATACTTCAGAAAACTTTAATTATGCTGTCAAAGTTATAACTAGTTCCTCTACTAACACTTGTCAGTTCTTTCGCGGAATTTGGAAACTTTCCAACTTTATTATTAGCACCGACATTATTATTAGCACCGACATTGCTGAGAAAAAATCTAGATATGATCTAGCAGTCTGGAACTTAGTATAACCAGTAAAGCTAATGAAGAAACCTTATTATTTCTTGGTTGTTATCATAACTGCTTCACCAAGTAGTGTCGATGTTCAGTTCCTAGACGAGGTGAAATGCTTCGGACAGCTGTTCAGTTCCATTGTTGCTCTGTTGATATAAGAAGTAAATGAGGTAACTAGGTATACCTGGAACATTGACGACTGTGATAAGTTGTCAACAGCTTGGAGAAGGGCGTGAAGCTCAGAACTTTAGTAATGAGCAACACCTTTTGATGGAAAAAGTGTATGACGTACACACTCAAAAACACATATATACATATACACATATATATGTGTGTGGAAGGGTGGATGGTTGAATGGGTGCGCGTGTGCGTGTGCGTGTGTGTGTGTGTGCAAGAAGAAAAAATAATTCAAATTTTCATAACATTTATAATGCAAAGAAAGAATACTTTAGTTCTAGACCCTCATATTCAAAGCATAATTGAAGTCAAGCTAAGCCGCATTTCCTGCGAACGTAAAAATGTTTCTCCTTCATAAAGTGGCTTTAATCATAACTAAAGGAGCAATGCCCTCTTCTGCCGTTATTCCCCTGGGTCCGTTATCATTACGGCGTAATTGCATGAGCTCTGTGATTACCGGATCCGACGAAAGAAAAAACCTTTGCGATACCGAGCTCATTTGTTAGTCAGGGATCAGGGGTTTTCTTCTCTCTCTCTCTCTCTCTCTCTCTCTCTCTCTCTCTCTCTCTCTCTCTCTCTCTCTCTCTCACACACACACACACACACACACACACACACACACACATTTTTATTGCTTTATACTGTCTCTTGATTTCCGTTTTCTTTTTTACTTTCTCTCCTCCCTTTGCCATGAAGCGTTCGTAACCCCTCTATTATTTACATCTTCACTGCTTTTGTTGTCATAAAATATATGAAAGTTTTATTTATCTGAGTGTTATGGCTGTGAAGTTGATATCCAGAATGCAATAACAGAGCCCGTTATAGTTAAACGCTATAAAAATTATCATTATAATTTCGTAATATCACTACTAGTATTTTGTATGTCTGTCGATCTATGTATTCAGTATGTATTTATGTGTGTGTATGTATGTACAGCATGTATGTATGTATTTAGGGACAGTCTTTTTTTTTTTTGCAAACAGTCCCTTTAGAATGATAATGCCCATTGGCGTCCACCATTCTGGGACAACACCTCGCTAATCTTCTGAATCACATCGTATCTTCAAGCTAAAACTGGGAAGGAAAGGAAGAAAATTGTCACTATGTTGTTCTGTCAGTCCCTTCTACCGACAGCTGTTTCAGCCATTAACACATGAGCATCGTCAGGTCCACAGTCAAAAATCAAAGATTAAAAAAAAAACGCAAATAGAAGTAAGAAAGAAATTTCACAAATCAGGATTGTTCTTGATGAAGCTTCCCCACTCAGATGAATCCTCGTTGTTTGCAGTCGAATTTTCTTCTTCTGCTGAAGAGGACAATGTAGTCTGAAGGCTTCTAGTTATTGCTAGTTGCTGCAGTGCTATGCCTACCACTTACTAGGTCAGAAGCCAATAATTGTCCTCTTGGTGAAAAATTTCTTTCTTTAATAAAGCAATTTAGAGGTGATTTCTTGTCAGAAAAATGCTGATGGTTGGCTCCATTGCTAAGGTGCGTTTGAAGCAGCTTCCATAGAAAAGTCATAGTGTGGCCAATGTAGCTTGTATTAAGGGACTTGCTTGCCTCTTTCGAACACCAAAGTTTATAAATCCTGTTGGTCCTAGTCTGTGGTTCAGAAATAAAGGAGTCCTGTGGCATAGTTTTTGAGCACTGGGCTCGTATTTTCTAGGTCCATTGGGCCTTGTCACCCACCAGTTAACCCAGCTGTGAATGGACACCAGCGCCACTTAGGATCATGACAAAGGCCAAAGGCTAGTAGCCTCATCCCTAGAGACTTACTTGTAACTGTGATGCGCTATCCTTATGACATCACCATGTCTAGAAGGAATATATATATATATATATATATATATATATATATATATATATATATATATATATATATATATATATATATATATATATATATATATATATATATATATATATATATATATATTGTATATATATATACATATATATATATATATATATATATATTTATATACATATATTTGAGCGTGTGTGAATCTGCGCGTATATGTGTGAGTTGCTTGCACATGCGCTTGTGTCTTTGTCTGCGTTTAGGACAAACATTAAACATTGCGACATGAAACAAAGCATTACATATTCATTCAATCATGAGACAAGCGATTTTCCCACACTCCCAGTGGTTATAAATTTGAGTCATTTGAAATTGGAGGAAGTGATATCTATGCAAATGCTTTCTCCCCTCAAAATAAAACAACATTCAGAGATTCCATTATATTTAACCTTCACGCCAGTTTCAGTAGATTTAGATATCCAAAATCAATTTATATGTTTTTCTAATGCAACGGGGCAAAGGAACTTACAATCCTCAGGCCTTATCATGCCCAGCACCCAAGAATATGATATGAAAACAGGAAAGAGTGAGGGAAACGGAAGTATTAAGAGAATTCCAAAACTTAACAGTTAGGGGTACAGAAGTTAATGGGTTAACCCAAAATTAATTTTCACAATATCGCATAGGTTCGAATCACACGTGAAAAGGAGAATTTCCTGCGGAAATCGTATCGAGATATATCCTAATGTAGGAAAGTTTAGAGGTCACTGTGGCTATAAGTGTAGATGTATGTACATATGTACATTTATCTATATATCTATATATATATGTATATATATATATTATATATATATATTTATATAGATATTTATTTATATGTATATATATACATATATATGTATAGAGTATGTATACATATATGTATATATAAATATGCACATATAGGCTATGTGCATATATATTATTAGGTGTATTTTCTTCTTTTTTATTTTTTAATTCCTTCCACTTATGCTTCTTTTACTCTGGTGGAAGGTTGGTCCAAAAGTTTGTGAATTTTAATATATCTTGGTTTTTTAAATGTATAATTTCAGGTGCAAAAAATTTTCAGTTTGAGTTTTATGCTAATTATGTGTTGTTTTTATCCATTTTAGAGCCCTTGAAGATGTAATTATATATGAGAATTACGAAACGTTGGGAAATAAATATGTACAGAAATATATTCTTAATTGTCCATCAGCATACTAGTTATATATAAAAATATTACATATATGTGTATATGTATATAATATATTATATATATATATATATATATACATATATATGTGTATATATATATATATACATACATACATATCTGTGTGTGCATACTGTTCATATATGTGAGAGAGAGTTTAATATAGAAAGGGATATTCCTCTAGAACCCAAATCAGATTAGCCGGTCAATGGTATAAAAGCGACGTGATTAAGTAGAGGTTCGGGTCGAGTTATAGAGACGTGAATAGTACAGGTATATAATAAACCATTCCGAACAAAAGTTAAAACCTTCCCTGTGGAGCACACTCACAGCCGTAGCCGGTGAAGGCCTGTTTCACAGCCCATTGTAATGGACAGCTCATTAATTATGCAGACGACACTATCCCAGTTACCTCTCAAATAATAGATCAGTATAAAACACGAGAAGGGATGGGAGAGAGAAAGAGAGAGAGAGAGAAGCTCTATACTGAAATCGGTATTGTGTTAACCCTATTATGTAATCCACTTACAGCCACTTCTCATAATCCTTGTCTCTTCCATATTTTTTTACTCTCTCTCTCTCTCTCTCTCTCTCTCTCTCTCTCTCTCTCTCTCTCGAAAATGTTTAGATATTTCGATTCTAATACTGACTGAAAATACTTAATTTTTAAAATTTATACAGAGCCGTCAAGGGAATTCACAGGAGACTTGGCATCTTAATGAAATGGCATATAAAATTAATGTTATTAACTTTGATGAAAGCATTGAAACAGTTGGTGATGGACAAGGTTGATAACTCACCTTTCAAAAATCTTACTCGTTCAGCGGTATATGTTCCTTGTTATGTAATGCATTAAAACCGTGTATGTAAGCATTTGTTTATATAAAGCACTTCATTCACACATTTCTTAAACAATGAAATTGTTCGAATAGGTCAGTGTTTTGATTAGTCAGCCTCTCTCTCTCTCTCTCTCTCTCTCTCTCTCTCTCTCTCTCTCTCTCTCTCTCTCTCTCTGGCTTTCCTTTTGTATATTTTCCACTATTATATTTTTGTCTCGAGGCGTTTTTGGTTTAAAGGTACACTTCACATGTGTATGTGTACTCTCTCTCTCTCTCTCTCTTTCCATTTGTATATTTCCCACTTTTATATTTTTGTTATGAGGCATTTGGTTTAAAGGTACACTATGTATATGTATGTGTACTCTCTCTCTCTCTCTCTCTCTCTCTCTCTCTCTCTCTCTTTTCATTTTCCTGTAAACAACAAATATATTTGACACATGTAATATTTCCATTCACATGCATAGATATCCTCACCAAATTTCTCTCTCTGTCTCTCTAGATAAAAAAAATATATTTTGCACATGTAACATTTCTGTGCACATGCATAAATATCAATACCCTTACCAAATTTCTCTCTCTCTCTCTCTCTCTCTCTCTCTCTCTCTCTCTCTCGTCTGCTGATAGGCTGGACAACCGACTAGACCATCCTGCCAGGTTGATGACCTTCGATAGGATAACAGCTACTGTAGGGTTTTTGAGAGGGGCCAGAGAGCTCTTGCCCAATTGATTTTCACCAGTCACTGGCCTCTCTCCTCACGGGCGTCTATAGGCCCTCAAGATGTCACTGGAACTCGGATTATTGGAGTTTAATTAACAAAAGTGGGATTTTTAAGGGCGTTATTGGAACTTAAAATGCGTAAAATTTGGTCATAAAGTGTTTTTCATTTATATATAGTTTTTTACTTATACTTTTTTCACGTTCAGTGTTGTGGCGGGATTTTAAATGTTTTGGTCTTAGGAGAGTTGGTATGGATTTATGACAGAAGAAAGTTGGCTTGAGTTTGTGATAGAAGGTTATGTTTTATTATTGTTTATCGCTTTGTGTTTCGAGATATTTATTACTATCATTTATA
>NC_089755.1:39805120-39835120 GCF_040412425.1 Macrobrachium rosenbergii
CTCTTGTCTTTTTTTACGTGAAAATTCTCTCTCTCTCTCTCTCTCTCTCTCTCTCTCTCTCTCCTCTCTCCCTCCGAGACATATATTCCTAATGTTTTTACGGTTTATTCGTTTTATTGCATGTTGATGATCATTCTCTCTCTCTCTCTCTCTCCTCTCTCTCTCTGAAGCTGAATATTCAAACAAAGAATGATCAAATTAGCGTTTGTTTTTATGATAACAGTAAACACCACTAGCTTCTGTTCTTGTTTATAAAACTGAAAATAGTAATATGATTGAATAAATAAAGGAATCCCCGCGTTTAAACATTTAAATCAACGGTACATCACAAATATTCTTTCTAAAAGGCAGTATCGTTCAACCCGATGCGAGTATAAATGTAAGGTACTAAAGACCTCCCATTAAATAGTAAAGAAAAAACAAAAAATTTTTTCAGTTTGCGTTCGACAAGAAATGACAGAACTATTGTAGTCTGAAGCTCTCCAGCGCCGGAAAAATATTTGTAATGAAGTCATCACCTGACAGATTCCTCTTAACACTCATTCGGTTTTCATCAGAACTGAAGTTTTGGAAGTGAAAGTAGATTTCTGCTGTTTTTAATGATAATTGTCTGCGAGATACCGAAGGCGTTAATTTAAAAGCATCTCAAGAAACAAGTACGGGAATAAAATCGTTGTATTAATTCCTGAAATGTCTCCTTTTATTTTTTAGGGCAGGTATTAAATTCAGTTGGTAAGAATAAGTTCATTAAGATAACAACGCCTTTTTATCATATCAGCATATTACATTTTGATACTATTGAGCTTTGTTCATTTAATTTCTTTGATAAAAGTATAGCCTGTCATCTTGGGAAATGAACTTCAACGTGAGGAAAGAGGTTTAGTATACTTTTTATCGTAGACTGTCAAGGAATTACGTTCTGGAAAACTGGATCTTGACCATTGTATTTCTTAGACGAACGCATTTTCCTGTTATTTTGGGAATAGGCTTTTTTTTACCTCAATTGTAGAGGCTCAGTTCTAGTAAAAGATATTTTTTCGTTGTTACACTGGAAACTCGATCTAGAAAGTACTAGGACAAACCTTATTCAATTAGTTCCTTCTTAAAATTTTAGCGTCATACATTTTAATAGTTATTTAATCGTTTGGTCTGTTGTCTCCTACGGTCTGTTGCAAGTTTAATAGGATTGTTTCTTTCAGGATGAGGCTACTAGCCCATGTGGTGTACAAGCGAGCCATTTCTGCTCTAAGTTTCTTCGCTCAGCAATATTTGAGAAGCAAGAATGATTTATAACATTAAAGTAAAAATCTCTTTTTCATTGCGCGATCGGGAAAGTTATACCAGCAAGCTTTCAATTTTTCAGATATATCCTCTTAGTAGTCAACAATAATTATTTACGATATTGTACCGACATGATTAGAATTCAGTGCATTACTCTTATAAGAAAACTGGACAGAGCTCTGAAATAAGATTACGGTCTGTAGAAGAGCAAGAGCCCGTGCTTCCTAAGTCCTGCTTTAACTGGAAACGAACGAACTAAAATAAGACAGTTCTGTTTTATCTTCACATGATAGCAATAAAGCATGCGCTGTACTGTTGGTCTCCCATTCATTGAACCTAAACACAACACTGGGTTTGGTCTGTGATTGGATAGGTGACCATCAATCAATGCTAGACGCGCAAGGTTCCGTGACCATCTGTGGCGACATAGCCGGGGGTAGCAACGCCATCCCAAAAATCTATGACTAGAAATATGTAAAACCATTGGAAGTCAGTGTAAGAGGAAATGGGTCCCAGTGAGCAAGACAGCTAACAGAGTCAATGATATCAAACAATCTTGTGCTTCTTCAGGCATTAATGGTCCCGTGCACTTCATCGTAAATTAACTTGAAATCAGTTGAATGACTACGGGGATCACTTCTCTTAAAGCTTCCTGATTAATTACACACACGGTCTCCTGACCTTTATCGCATATTAACATAAAGGTCACACGGCCCACTTCATCCTTAGGCCATGCCGCACTTCATTAGTGACTGGCTCCCTATGCACTTCACTCCCTCGAATCAGAAGCTCCCATATGCACATCTCGAGGGCGCTAAGTAAACACAACTGGGACAAGGGGAAACTGATCATCGCCAATTCCTTTGAAGGCGTTTGAATTAAATGATCATTCTGAATGGGGCCAGGGTTAGGGTCTGCTTGGTCTAGGGGCCTGGGGGCCCAGCGGCTCTGTGGGACTTAGTTAAGATCTCGCCGTTGCTAGGGCTTTTGATGCGATCATTTGAAATTCCAATGACCACCTTTACTATGGGGTACCGATTTATCCGCCGTGGAGCCTCCAGGGACGTAATTGCTTTTGCATCAGTGACACAATTAAGAGCTATTGTTTGTTGTGTGCCCAGCGACGCTTGTAAATTGTAGGTTCATTGACGTGATGCCTGCGTGTATGAATAATCATACAGATGAATAACTACATTTGTACATCGCCACACCCCACAATAATATCTACCCTTTATTTGTGTGTATTATATATATATATATATATATGTTTATATTATATATATATATATAATATATGTATGTTTATATTATATATATATATATATATATATATATATCGGTAGGTATATATATATATATATATCAATAGATAGACAAATAGACATAATTAACGGACTGCATACGTGCACTCGATTTCTATTTCTGTAAGTGGGTAGAAATAAATATAGACCCTATACTAGGCATTTGAAATTGTTTTCGATATTTTCCCATAGATGCTTCAGCGTAAAACAACCAATCAAAACAGCCACATAGAAGCGCACCTCACCCTCAACGACACGTTACGGGGAAAACCAAGTTTAGAAGCAATTTCAACTTTCCAAGGTCTTAAATATCATATTATAAACACTTTTTTGGAAACTTATTCCAAGTAGAAAATAACTTTTATGACGCAATAAGGCGGCAACAAGGAAGTTGTTGTTCATGAAAAGAAAATAAGAAAGCCTTCTAACAGCGTCTTCTGTTAATGGTGTGTTATTTTCCAAGACAAAATGAGAGTTCATTGTGTAAATGAACTGAAGAGTTTCAACAACTTTTTAAGTATCTGTACTGCAGTTCTTTCTTAACGAAAATACTCTTTGGCGCTTTATCTCTGCTGAAATCATTTTTTAAACAAAACATAAATTAAAATATTTTCGCTGAAAGATTTTTTAAACAAGACATTTCATCCTTATCTAGTGAAAATTTTCCATACAAAGAAATTAAATACAACAGGTAATCCAATAACCTCTATTTTATACACGATATTCTTTTATAATGGCAAAGAAAAGGTTCATCAACAAGGCTTTCCCTTTAATGACAATTTAGCATACAAGGACTTCCTTCTCTGGCAACAAAAAAAAGATTCATCACCTCGACAATATGTTGAGCGTTTAGCCCTTAAGGAGAGAGAGAGAGAGAGAGAGAGAGAGAGAGTTTTGCCGCCAAGTGTGGCGGAGAGGAAATTTTGTGATGATGCCTCAAAAGCTCCATCAAAGGGTGATTATCATAATCCTGTCTTTGACGCAGAGATAATCCCCCCTCCCCTCGTCTGGGACCCGTACCCAGCTGGGGGTGGAGGCTACATCAGGTTTGCCCTAGTGTGACGTAGGTTATTTCAGAGTGTAAGAGAATATGAGAGAGAAAGAGGGAGAGAGAATGACTAACTTATGAGAAATGTATTTTGAATATACTGGATAACTATTTGTGAGTTCCTTCATGCCTGTTTTGTTGTACTTTGTGTTTATTTTGCACAGTTACATACCGCTATTCTTGCAGTGAATTTCTGCTGACTGAGGAGAGAAAGAGAGAGAGAAATATGGCAAAATGTTAAGAAAATAAGTTCTGATTTGCTCTTTCTGAGAGACTCCCTCGAACAAGGAGGAAATTAATTATTATTATTATTATTATTATTATTATTATTATTATTATTATTATTATTATTGCTGCATTTCTGGACCTTTTAAACTCCCAGGTGATAATTTTTGTTGCTATTTTTTGCCTTCGTAAGACATATCACGATTTTCACGGGAGAAATGAGAAACAAATCGTTTTTATAAATTATATGTATATATGTGTATGTGTGTGTGTGTGTGTGTGTGTGTGTGGATACTCTTTACCATGGATGAGTTAGTTGATTGAACTGAGTGTTTTCTTGGAGATTTTGCTTATATTTATACACACACACACATATATATATATATATATGTGTATATACATATATATATATATATATATATATATATATATATGCATAAATGCAAAATCAAAAATCCAAGAAAATACTTCTAGTTCAAGCGAACCAAGTCATCCAAGTTGTAAAGTGTATCCACATAATATCTAAATACACATTCTGAATGCAATCCGTTTTCCAACTTTTGCTTGAATTGCAGTCAGATTCCCCGCCCCCTTTAAAAATAAAGAGAGGAAAACGGAAGGGAAATTTAAATGCTCTTTGTTCCTTAGCCGCGACACGTACCTGTCTCTCGGCTTCCTGGCGTCTCCCCGCTCTTTATCTCTCCGATGACAAGCGTTTATTCGCCTTCCTGAGAGACTAAGAAGGCAAACAGCTGCAAAACAGCGGGGAGGCAGATGGAAAGCTCCCAGAGGAAACATGTCCAGACGCCGGCATGACTGCAGATGTGTCCCTCCGAGGAGAGGGCCTGTGGAAACACGGGACGTGACTTGCAAGGGATTTTGTAGGGAGTTTCCTGGGGAGGGGATTTGGCGGCGGATTTTTCTGAGAGTTTACACGGATTTGGGTCTGTTTTGCAAGGAAGTTTGCACTGATATATGCACAGAGCTTGTAGGGAATTTCCAGTCAGTTTGCCGGGCATCTTCATGTAATATGCATGGGAATTTGCTTTAGATTTAAAATAACTGGACTCTCCTAACTCACACCTATATATATACACAGATATATACATTCACACTTATACACACACACACACACACACACATATATATATATACATTCACACTTATACACACACACATATATATATATATATTTATATATATATTTATGTATATATATGTGTATAATATATATATATATATATATATATATATATATATAATGTAGACATCATCCCTTTTGCAGGAAATAGATAGGAAACATTTCATATTAGAGGAGAGAGAAACCAGAGGGGGGGGAGAGGAGAGAGAAAGTAATTTCCATTAATAGCCAACAATAAACCAGCGCACAGACACTGCAACAATCAAGTAAACTCTCATCACTTTCCATTTACATGCCAAGATTAAATCCATTAAATCCAAATGCAAAGACAGTGAAGAATGTAGCACCCAAGAGCTTCTCTCTTTTCCATTTGTATTTTGGTTGGATTCGTTTAAGAGCGTATGGGATTTGCTTTTACTGAAGAAAGTACCTTCATGAAAGAACACAGAAATGGATAGATTTTCACCTTAGATGGTACCAAAAGTGCCAGCCTTCCGATAGCACTAATTCCCTTGAAATGGGATTGATTGTCCCCTTACCCATTTTGAGGTGCCCAGTTCATTGGTTGGTCAACGGGCACAGCGGAGGTTTAACAGGTTGTGCTCACCTGCCCGTCTTCCCAAGTTTGAATCATGCTGTAGGGAAGATGCTACTGATCATACTCTATATATATATATATATATATATATATATATATATATATATATATATATATATATATATGTGTATGTGTGTAATACAGACATTTTATATTGTTGCTCTGTCTGGGATAAATAATATGTGTATATGTACAGTATATACAGTATATAATACCAAACATATATATATATATATATATATATATATATATATATTTAAGTCTTTTGTTCACTTAAATGATATGGGTGTATACAATCCCTGAGTTATGTACAGTGATTATGGCATATATACATGTGATATATATATATATATATATATATATATATATATATACATGTGTGTATGTGTGTGTGTGTGTGTGTAAATATATATTCTTGTTTACCTTGCTCATTTGACTTAATGCAGTAAAATTGATGTATGTATGTATGCATGCCTCTGAAGAGACATGTCACAACACAATAATCTGAGTTTCTTTCTTTCTCCTAGCTGTGAGATATGGAGAGCATCTAAATATATGTTTCAAGGGGCATGTGAGATTCCACTTAATCGTCTAGGAACAGAATTCGGAGAATGTGAGGAGTGCAATTTTATGGCTCCCTGCCCCTGCAGCTATTGACACAAAATTCCATTTCCATTAGGGATTTAAATTAAAAAATGAATTTCTCCCTCACCTTCCAACTCCTCCCCCATACCCTCCTCTCTCTTTTCCTCTTCCTCTTCTTCCCTCTTCCTCCTTATTAGATAAAAGATAACCTCTCTTCCACCAGCTCCAGAGCTCTAGTTCTCCTCCCACATCCATCCTCCTCCCCTACCCTACTCCTACTCCTACTCCTCCTACTCCTCCTCCTCCTTCCCCCCGCTCCTCTCCCTCCTCTTCCTCCTACTCCTCTCCCCACTTCACTTCCTCATCCTCCTTTTTCTTCCCCCGGCCCTTCCTCCTCCTCCTGCTCCTCCTCTTTGTACGTCAAAAAACGGGACCTAAGGCAAACATTTAACGCCTTATGAAATACCACCTTAATTAAGTTTTCGTTGGCAAAGGCACTTTAATGAGATTCCGGGGAAAAAAGACCCTTTCAAGTTTTTATATCACTTCATTAAGGGTTGACTTTATCTTACAAAAGTTGCGAAAATGAAAGGTATGATATTTATCATGCATTATGCATTGCGTCGTAAGTTTTATGCTTATTTTCTTTCTCCGGGGTAATGAGAGATGATGAAACACGGCGGGTACACACACCACCTGCACCTACATATAGGCCAAGCTATGTGCGTGTGTGTATGTATATATGTGTATATATATTATATATGTGTGTGTGTGTTTGTATGTATGATTATAATCACTTTCGTACGTGATTATTTAATATTATTACACAGGTGAAAAATTAAGAGGCAGGGTGTGGTCCTACACCCTGTCTATTATTTTCACCTGTAATGTGTGTAATGTGTGATATATATATATATAATATATATATATATATATATATAATATATATATATATATATATGTGTGTGTGTGTGTGTGTGTGTGTGTATATGTGTATATATATATATGTATATATAATATATATATGTATATATATACTTATATGTGTGTGTATGTGGATGTAAACATCACGCTTTGCGTATTTCAGATATTAAGCTGGAATTTGTCTCCAAAGGAATTTTATATATGACAGCAGCACCTACCTTAGCCAGATTTTGGACCCATGCCATTTTGGGTTGACTGGGGTGTCAGTGACTTTATTCTCTCAGCTTTAAAGAAACATGGCTTAGTTAATCAAAATGGCCAATGATAAGATCTGAAACTGTTAATTAGCAGGTTTGGTTAATTTATCAGGAAATTTCATTTTGATCAATTTACTGGCAGTACCTTTAAAAGACAAAAATTGACACTTTATGAAAATATGCATCGCTTACGTCATATTTCATTGCTTTCAAATATCAATTTTTACAATATTTCCTTAAAATAGATTAAGTGATGATAACATAAACTTACTTTCGACATTAAGGGACTTCGTATAATATTTTGTAATATATTTTGTATGACTTTCAAGGTGACAATTTAGTGATGACTTGAAAAATAGTTTGCTTATAGGACATGCATCTGAAAAATAAAACAGTTCAGCGAATATTTTTTTTGCAAGAAGCAAGAAAGTCTTAATAACAGCTGACATTTAACAAGACAGCCTGGCATATTGTGTGATAACTTTCACTACTTCAGCGAGGAGTCATTAACAGTGCATTTTAGCTTAGAATGACGGATAATACATGGTCACGCTATGCGGAATATAATGCTGAGATTCACGCGACAGCAAGGTTTTCTTTTATTTTTTTTTTTTTAATAATTAGATTCAACGAGGGCTTTAACATATCGAGAAAAAACTAAACCGATTCAAATGTAATTAACAACTACCGCAAAGTAACAAGTAAAAAATGTTATCCAAAATCTAAATTATTCGTAATTGAGTAAATGTAACCCAACAAAAAGTTAATTAGAACAGAAAATTTGCTGTAACACTTTTATGATTTTAAAAAGCAAATAAGTTCACTTGGTACTAATCTGGTTGTATTGTGCAAGACATGCTATTACCAAATTATATCACATTTTTGTCACTGGATTCGGAATTGACTGTAATCAGGAATTGTTAAACATTATAATAGGTAAAAAATAAAGAAAAGTATTTAAAAATAATTCGCAATAAATATAGCAATTATTATAAAAGCAACCACCATAAAACTACTGTAAAATACAGTTTCACAACAGAATAAAAATGCTTAAAGAGATGGGTCATAATTAATGCAGAAGCAATTATCAAACAAACTGTTATAAAACAGTTACACAAAAGGATCAGAAATAAAAAAAAAGAGATGAAAAATTCTACGATAATAATAGTACATAATATGGATTTGAGTTAAATTGTTTGGAAAATTCTATTTGGTGACGTTGCGGCCGATAAGTATAATGTTTTGGGTATCCGATGATTTCGATATTAATAATAATAATATTAATACACACAATATTAATATTATTATTATTATTATTATTATTATTATTATTATATTATTATTATATTATATGAAAATCCACAATTGTATAGAAAACGCTAACACTGATGAGGAACACAGTTCAGGTGTTCGTAAGTCTTTGTTTTTATATTTTACATAGTAATATAGTTTACTATATAATTGCGAATATTTATTACACAAAATTGTTTTTCACGAGATTTAGAATTTCTTTAGTATTATTATTATTATTATTATTATTATTATTATTATTATTATTATTATTATTATTATAATTGTCGTTGTTAGTATTAGCTGCCAATAATAATATCAGTAACACAGCATTATATATATATATATATATATATATATATATATACACACATATACATATATATAAATCCGGTCACAGAGCAATAGTTGCATTAGCATATTGATTCAACAGAAAATTCCGTAATGTTTTGGGCACTTTTTCAGAAGCCAAAGGGGTTGAAATTTCAGAAAAATAAAAAAAACAGGTTTTGCCCTCATGTAAATCCAACTCAACATATTCCACTGAAAAGCTATTTCGTTCGAAACATAAAAACTAGCGATTCATTTCAACTCCACGAGGAAATGATACATTAAAGCTGCATGATACACTGATCAGTGCCAGCGGTGTGACTGTATCCGGTCTAATTAATTTGCTGATTCGATTTGAATATGAAATACAGGGGCAGTAGTAGACCATGGTACTTCGGTTTATCACATTGGTACGGATATTCCCGGCTATTCGTTTCACATTTTGAATTTTTTTTATTTTTTTTTTTTTTTTTTGCTTTGCATAACACTGGAATAAAACAGGTATAATCAAAACATTTTTGAAATCATTTTATATCCATTTTCCAAATTATGTATGCCATCATACGATTATGGAACTTAAGGTTTTCAGATTGTATGAAATTGAGCAAATTCATATTTTTTTATTGTCTATTAAAACAACATTACTTCATTCATGTAAAAAATAAGTCATGGAATGTTAAAGATTAAATAGCATTCATTAATTATAAACAATGAAAATACAAATAGAGATTATTTTTCATGTGAGACTTATTTTCACAGTGAAAGAAAATAAGATATGATTTATGGAAAAAAAAAAGTATTTGCACAAAATTATACTCACGGCACTGTGTACCATTCTAGCACCGGTCATCAGTCAGCGGTTCGACAGTCGCCGCTTTCCAGCCCAGCCAGGACTAAATCCTACGTTCCTGAAAGGATACGCATTAGTCCCTCGCATCACGTGTTATGCTTCCATGGTCTCAGAGGATATCGCTAACAGCATTTATCAGTGTCCAAAGACGAAGGATTATGTTCCATGCAATATCACCACCTCCTCCCCCAACTCCGCCTCTGGAAGACACTGAATTTCCCTAAGGTAAGAATATCTTATTCACCCGTTTCGATTGGGATAATGTGGATGGTGAATAGCTTTGTTAGGATCATTTTGGATAGTGAATAGTTTATATTGGGATAATTTTGGATAATTAATAATTTATATTGGGATCAATTTGGATAGTGAATAGTTTACATTGGGATTTTCAGTTAGTTTATATTGGGACTACTTTGTAGTGAATAGTTTATATTTGACAAATTTGCAGTTTAGATTGGGATTTTGGATAGTGAATAGTTTATAATTTAGTTTATATTGGGATCATTTTGGATAATCAATTGTTTAGATTGTGATCATTTTGGATAGTAGTTTAGGTTGGGATAATTTTTATAGTTGTTTAGACTAGGATCATTTTGATAGTGAATAGCTTAGAGTTTTGATAGTAATTTTAGAACATTTTTGATAATGAATAGTTTAGATTTGCATTATTTTTAGTGATTAGGATTATTTTGGATAATAGTTTGATTGTGATAATTTTTAGTGATATAGGATCATTTGTGATATTGTGGAAAAAGTTTAGATTAGATTATGGATAGTGAATGATTTAGATATAGATAATTTTGGATAGTTATAGGGGTCAATAGTAATATAATATGACTCATTCTTCTTAGTATCACTGTAATTTATTCGCTGTCTTTTCCTCTCATACCCTCCAATATTACTTTTGCCCTTCAACTTACGTAATGCATTTAGAACATAAAGAAATAAGTAATCAACTTTCTGTTGGGTAATGTTTCCTATTTTTTTTTTTTTTTTGAGTCTCTTACTTCTCAAAATGAAGGTAACATTATATGTGAAGGTTCACTCTCTGTCGATCTTTGACATTCAATACTTGGTCATTGTTCATTTACGTTGCTCTGTCTTGCATAGAACATGTACTCGTACGTAACTTCTCAAATTAATTTCAGTCTGTGCACTGGGAACATTACTCATTCCTGATATATGTATTCAGGCGAATTAGGGATGACTTCTGACGGCTCCTAGTTTAAGTCAAAGGAGGATGATGAATGCATCAGTTAATAATTTACCTGATCATTTAATTCACCAGGTAATATTCCCTTCAGAAATGATCCGGCTTTAGTACATTAAATTCTGCCAGCATTAGATCGTAAGATACATTCATTTCTGTTGTCATTATTTATAATGAACCAGTAAATATCAGAGAGAATAAATGAGAACACAAATGAACAAAATGAATGAATAACATAAAATTGTGTATTGAACATGTATCGATAAATCGATGAATATCATTTAGATAAATAAATAAATATGTTTTTCTATTTAAAATGGTGGGAAAGATCCCGTCTTGGCAAATAAATTGGCAAGTAATAAAAATTTCGGATTGCGGAAAGCAACCAGTTTAGAAGCTGGCGTACTAGGTTTTGATGAAAACAAGCAAAGGCTGAAATATCGCGACAGTGCTCTCTCTCTCTCTCTCTCTCTGTATATATATATATATATATATATATATATATATATTTTATATATATATATATTATATATATATATATATATATATAATATATATATATATATATATATATATAATATATATATATGTATATATATATATATATATTTAACGTTTGCATTTTTTCCCATTTTTCATATATATATTTTTATTTATATACTATATATACTGTATATATATACATATATTTTATATATATACATCTGTATACCGTTATTTTCGTATACTTGCTCTCCTTCTCTGTCCCGTGTGCTATCCCGCTGATATGTAAAGTTAGGTAACGCTGGATGTGGTCTGTACTTGGATGGGTGAACTAGATAAAGTTACACTAAGATTCCGTGAGCATCTGTCGGAGCATGAGCATGGGGTAAGCAGTAGTAGTAGTAGTATTAAAGTAGTAGTTATTAAAGTAGTTTAGCCAGACCGCTGAGCTGACTTTGAGCTCTATCATAGGGCTGGCCCGAAGGATTAGAATAAAATACCACATAGGCACAATAGGAAACAAGTTCTCGTACTGTAACACACACAATAAATACATTTACTCATGCTTCCACACTAAAAAGGCAAATCGCTTCATAAAATGCAATGCATAGAAACCCTTGAAACTGTTTGATTAGACAAGTGAGGAATAAATGGTAATTCAGTTGCGCCTTGGTGCGAAATCCTTACTCTAAATTTACCGCTGTTGGATGAACTGACGATTTCTTAATTACTTGCCATCTTCCAACGAGTTAATTTGCGTTGAAGAGCAGCTACATTTTTTTTTCTTAGTTTTTTTTTCAGTTCTTATCTATTAATTATTTCCTATGCGAGCAAGAAATATGCTCACTATGGTTTTTTTAATTTCAAAGTTACAGCAATAATTCAAAGTTCTTTCAGTACTAAGTATGAAGTAAGTTGAGGGGAAAATATTTGCTCTATGCTTTCCTTCATTTACCCCATTCTTTATTTATTTTTATTTATTAATTTTCGTCTCATTCTCACGAGGAATGAGAATAATCTGCTTCTCATAAGACGGTTATTTTTAAAAATTTTTGCTTCATAATTAAGGAACCATTTCTTAAAGCTGATTATGTGAAGCTCTTCTTGCATAGATGAGAATGTTAGTATCACTGAAGGAAGTTTACTATAAATCCATAGAATGAATCAAAGAATTTGAGTTTTGTATAGAACAGAATATCTTCTAAAAAAAAAAAATAGTCTGTGCTGCGGTTATCATCCTTTCCTATTCATGATTTCACTTCAGCCATAAATAGATTAGTTGCCCAGTCAACTGTTGAAGCAGCGCGCGTATGAATGAGGAAGTCCGATGAAGAATGAATAAAGGTTGACAAATTCAAGTTTGCTTTTGTATAGCGTTCGTTCTAGTGTGTGGTTGGATTTTCAACAAATAATATATAGATTTATTGTTGCAAACAATCAGTAACTCAGTCTGTCAGTCCGTTTACATTTTAGTCATTTTTAAGGGAACTACATCTGGAAGAAGAATTACTATATTTTTTCACTTGATTAAAAATAAATAATAATAACGCTTTCCAGAAGCTTAGCAAATGGGTTTTAGTACGAGTATTTGGAAGGAATATTACTCTCTTTTTTCATTTGATAAAAAAAAATAAAAAAAATAATAACGCCTTTTAGGAAGCTTAGCAAATGGGTTAGTGTTTGGAGGAAAGATAACTGCATTTTCTCATTTGATTTAAATAAAAAATAATAACACTTTCAATAAAATTAGAAAAACGTATAAAAATATTGCATTCAGAAAGCCTGGTAATTGGATTTAGTATGTCGATGTCACTGCAAAGTTTATACACAGTGGTTATGCTTGCCTTTTGGCAAAGAAAAAGTGAACCCTACATAAACAAAGTAAATTGCATATGAGCTTTAGAACTGCTTCGCTACTACAACTATTTATTCCATCTAATGGGAAAGAGACATGCATAAAATAACAGAAAACCAAAGGTTCAGGCAATAATTATTTTAATGGTCGCCATAAAACGTGAACAAGTGATAACATAAATTGATACGATTTCATAAATTGTGAACATGCTATTGTATGAACTTGTGTGATTTCTGTACAAGACAAACAATTTGTCTAAGTAACTGTAACCCTGTTTTATAGATCATTTTGGGTTGAAAAAATTTTTTTCTGTACCAAAAAGGTGGCTGACTGATAAAAAGTTTCACCGAAGACTGAGTGAAAATTCGATATCCATTAATAATAGATTTTATTTGTACTGTTATAGACTTGTGAATTTATTACGATAAAGATTGGTAGATAGATAGATAGACAGATAGATAGAGGGGCTTTATGAGAGACTTGTTGATATGAAATTTTTGTTCATATAAGAAAAAATCCTTTACTAATGCAAATATGTGTACAGATATACCACTGCGCGTATATCGTATATGTATGTATTGGACGCATAAAGATGAATATACAAGCCCAGCCATATAAGATATAAAGAAAAGTCTCTATATACTTCTGTACGTAACTAAATGTTTCATAAGAAACATTGCATACGAAAACGATGACAATTTTATAGGCACTTCAAAATGTATAATGTTACTAAATACTAAAATATTTCTTTTTAATTTCCTTCAGCGCCTGTCTCACTGTGTACCTCATCTCTTGCAGTTAGAATGTATTTAAAGACGATATACGTTGCTAAATGTCTTTGTTTCAAGATGAACTCTTATTTTCGTCGAACAGTTGCAAAGTATCTTTGACAGATTTATGCCAGTGGTATTGATAAACAGCTTCTTCGGCGCACACGTTTGTATGTTTTTATGCATGTGTGTGTGTGTATGTGTATGCGCGTGACAGAGAGAGAGAGAGAACCATTCGTTTTTATTTTCATAAATGCTCAGCACAGTTTTCATTTACCTTCCAAACTACAAACTTAATTGCCTTCTAAAATAAGTTTTCGCGAATTTAGATTGACAGTCAATATTTTAGTTACAAAAAATGAAATGGAAGATCTCATTAACACCAGAACAGTAGTACGAAGAAAATAGCAGCGAAAAGGACCAGAATAAATTAAATGGAAAACAAAAATTCTCATTGAAACAAGAACGAAGTAAAAAAGCAGACTCCGAACAGAACAAATTAAAAAAAAAAAGGTGAAACCCCGGAAATGCGTATTTAATTGCAATGAGAACATGATAGATGTTACGTTCTCATCACTACAAAATAAAATAGAAATACATTGTGTGGAAAACGATCAGCGCAGGCATTAATATTCTGATGAAAACGAGAAATGAAGCTTCATGATACTAGAATGAAGTAAATCAAATTGAATTTCTGTAAATGAAAATTAAAGGAAAATAGAGCATAAGAACAGTGTGTAACACGGAAGCTAAAAATCTGTAGGAAAAATTTTAATAAAATTTTAATAAAACCAAAGACTGATGGAGTCCCATAATGAAAAAAAAAAAAAAGATACCATGGCACCAAAAAAACCTGAAACGACGTAGACTCCCACTAATAAAAGATCAGACAAAATAGCAAACGGGACCACCGTCTACACCGGAACGAGATCCCGTTAGCGACTGATCAAAATTTCAAAGGCCATTGTATTTGGAATCTGGCCTTTGGAGGTCTTTCCAAATATCGTGTCTGAAGCGGCGATATCAGGTTAACCCGTCGGATAACGCCACTCTGATTGCACTCCTCGGTTTTATCATGCAAATCAACACGATTTCCTCGCAAGCGAAAAGGGCGTGGAAATTCGAATGCGTTGCCTGGTGTCGTGAACAGAATTAGAATTTTGACTCTTTCTCATGCAGAAATAACGGTTCATTATCTCATATTAACAAGTTATCGGTTGAAGAACAATGTATTAATTTGAAATCATATTTTTTGTTTCTCTGTTTCGTTCATGATCTTATATTATAATTGGTCGAAGATTAATTTATAAGTCGTAAAAGGCATTTTTTTATAATTTGATTCGCTACACTGTTTAAAATAGTCTTAATATGATTCTGATTTGGTTTTTTTTCTTCCGTTGCAATTTACGTTTTATTATCTGATATTAAAACGTAATTAGTTGGTAAATTAAATGTTTTGGTGGCAATGAAGATTACTTGCGATTTTTTTGAGGGGACGATTCTTTGTCCCTCATTGATCCGTAATTTATTGTGGAAAATTTTGATAATGATTCACCTTTTCTTTGTAATTTCTTATGCCTTGCGCGAATGTATAATATTGGTGGAAGTGGTAGATGATGATATTTAAGAAGTTCTTCCTTGGAGGGGTGGGTAGAGCTCTCGGCTAGCACGCTGTTGGCCCAGCGTTCGACTCTTCGACCGGCCAGTGAAGAATTAGAGGAATTTATTTCTGGTGATAGAAATTCATTTCTCGTCATAATGTGGTTCGTTCTTAGCCACGTAAAATAAATCCGATCCTTCGGGCCAGCCCTAGGAGAGCTGTTAACCAGCTCAGTGGTCTGGTTAAACTAAGACATACTTAACTTATAATGCAAGAAATGGTCTGTCTTTCATATCTTTCATTTCTTTTAAATGGGGTCGGTTGCATTGAATCTCTGTTTCAAGATGCATAATTAATAAGTGAACTCATGTTATACTAGAGTTACGCGTTAAGCATTACATTCCAACAAATACAATGATAATTTACGAACTTTCAGCCCGTCTTTGAATACCCGACATATCATGAAGGGATGCTTATTACATTCATATCCTCTTTGTACTTATGTAGAGACGTACTTAATGGAGCTGAATTGATCTTAACTGGCGCCGCATTTACGAGAAACTAAAATCATTCCTTTCACGCGACGATTACAAGCGAACAAAATACAGCATACAAAAGGAAACTCAGTCCACTAATATACGAGTATATGTAATTCCTATCCGGTTGACAATAACTCAATTGCTCCTTCAGTGGCTTTCGGATCTGTTAACTTGAGATCGGTCAATACTTGAATGGGTAACCATTACTGATCGCTAGGTAACAATTTGTCAGTTCCTGACCACACATCCTGTGAAGTCAAGCTTCTCAGTCTACTCAGCACTTGGATGGGTGACCACCAGGAAATACCAGAAGCCGCTGGCACATAGGTCCTTGGCTTATTGTGACAGCACGAGCATCGGGCTCGTAATTATATCATAAACATCAATAATTAAAATTAAAACTTGCCACACACCATAGAGTTTTGGCATGATCGGCAGTGACAGTCAGTAAGCCTATGAAGCCAATACACAAAGAGAGAGAGAGAGAGAGAGAGAGAGAGAGAGAGAGAGAGAGAGAGAGAGAGAGAGAGTTCCTCAACCATAACTATTTCCCCTCACGCGAAAACTATCCTTATAACCTGCATTCCCTGATAGTCCAACTTCCGCCGTGCAAGTCTCATAAACTAAATGATCCCCGGCCTCATATCATAACATGTTATGATATGAGGCGGCCGTTATGAAGCTTTTATTTGACAGGGAATTAAACGCAGGGTGGATTTCGTGGTTAAAGCCATAAACAGATTATCCGAGTTGATTTATGCAGCACTGAAAGGAATAAGAGAAATTAAGTTGTGGTATAATACCCTCAAGTTAGTGCAAATTACCTTCTAGAGACTCTCATGGCAGATGTTGATGTAATGTCATGTAATACCCTTCTTGCTGGATACGATTACGACGTGAAATTATTTCATCACGATTATGGTTCAGTAGTGCGCCTCTCGTGGCTAAGTCGATAGAGCGGTGGATTTTGAAAGCGGTTAAGACACTTAGAAAATGCTGATGAAGTAAGAATATTTTAGGAGTGTGGCCTGCAGCCTCATTCCTTGCAGCATATGCATATACAATGAAGGGTCTCACCCTCATGAACCACTGCCTCTGCTGGAAAATTACTATTAGCTGAATAAAATTATAACTTGAATCTCTGTTCATCAGCTATGTTAATCTTCATTACGGGAAGGAGGAAGATAATTACCCATAAGGACATTTCTCATTACTTCGATTAGCCCTGTTATTTACGTTAACGTCATTCATTAGGACCAAAATAGGAAAATTCAATAAAAAAAAAAAAGGAAAAAATGCGCCGAAGTTTCTTCGGCGCAAACGAGTTTTCTGTACAGCTGCTACAGCGTATAATGAAGGCCACGAAAATAGATCTATCTTTCGGTGGTCTCGGTATAATGCTGCATGAGCCGCGACCCATGAAACTTTAACCACGGCCCGTTGGTGGCCTGTCCTATATCGTTGCCAGAAGCACGATTATGGCTAACTTGAACCTTAAATAAAATAAAAACTACTGAGGCTAGAGGGCTGCAATTTGGTATGTTTGATGATTTGAGGGTAGATGATCAACATACCAATTTGCAGCCCTCTAGCCTCAGTGGTTTTTGAGACCTGAGTGCGGACAGAAAAAGTGGACAGAATAAAGTGCGGACGGACAGACAAAGCCGACCCAATAATTTTTTTTTACAGAAAACTAAAAGTTTAAGTTGCATTTAAAACTTAATTTCAAACCGTAATTCCATGACTCGTTAAGGTCTTATTACTTCACGACATTTTTGTGGACTGTTTCCTGCTTTGATAGCGTTTAGCGTTTTAATAAACCCCAGTTAGGTTATTGCTGTCATAGTTATTGTAATATTAATTAATGTATCATATAATTGCCGTATTGTTTAAATAGACATAATGTCCTCTGTTTTTATGGAAAAATACTTAGATTTTTTTTCAATGAAATGTTGGAAATTCTTCAAGAGTAAAAGAATATAGTTTACAATAAAATGAATTCCGGAAAAAATCATATGAAAAATATTTTGTAGAGTAAAGGGATTTGCTCAGACATCAAGGACTCTCACGACAACTCAAGGATATCCCGAAAAGCATCGGGATTGGCAGTCTAGAAAAACGTAAATGCTCTGACAAACATCTCCAAGGAAGTTATAAAAGCGATCGAACTACTGGGTGTTCATCGTTTGCAACGAGTATTCTTTTTCCTACTTTTTTTCATTTCGGTGTTTTTCAACTCGTATTGTAGTTTACGCCCACGCAGTTCGTTTCTTAACAGTGACCAATACCTTTAAGTACTCGTTATTTGCTTAAATAGCTTATTTTATAAGTAACTTTCCTATTTTTCAATTGTGGCTACTTCTATAAAAGTATTAGCTTTGTTTTTTTGACTAATGATTTTATCTCTTTACAACTAGTATACTTTTTTTATCTACCAGTAGTAGTCAGTAGCTCCGTATAAGTTACTATTCTTTTTGCGACTGGCAACTTCCTCCCCAGGTAATAACTATCTATTTTTTTTTTTTAACCAATAACCTTATTTCTTCGTAACCAGTAACTGCTTTTTCAGCCAGTAATACATGATGGTTCTTTTTTATGATAAGCGACTACTCCGATTTGCAACTGGTAACTGCTTCTGTATCATATTTTTTTACCTCTCTGCGGTTAATACCTTTACTTCTGAGTAATACTGTATACTCACTTATTTGCAGACTCAAATGACACTGTTATTTACGCTCAACACTCAGTTTTTAACGAACTGGGATGACGTCATGATTCCATTCCTTTTGCATAATCGCAAACACGAATGACCTGATAACATTCAACCCATGCTCTTATCTGCAAACATAGATATGACCTTTATTACATCCGACACTTGATTGCATCCGGGAATGCGACTGACACTGTTCCTATGTTCATGGCTCTATTCTAGAATTTGTGTTTATTAAAAAACAAGTAAAAATGCGCCGAAGTTTCTTCGGTGCAGTTGAGTTTTCTGTACAGCCTATAATGCTGTATGAAACTTTCAGTCACGGCCCATGAAACTCTTAGCCGCGGCCCATGAAACTTTCAGCCACGGTCCGATAGTGGCCTGCGTTGTTGGTAGCCTACCTATAGTGGTGCCAGAATTACGCGTATGGTTAACCTTAACTTTAAATGAAATAAAAACTACTGAGGCGAGGGCCGCAATTTGATATGTTTGATGACTGGAGGGTGGATGATCAACATACCAATTTGCAGGCCTCTAGCCTCAGTAGTTTTTGAGATCTGAGGGCTAACAGAAAAAGTGCGGACGGACAGACACAGCCATCTCAATAGTTTTCTTTTACAGAAAACTAAAAAATGACTCACAATATGAAGATCGTGAGAAATATGAGAAAGAAAACTGGCTCAGTATATTGGCATCGATCTATTGAAAGTACAGTAGTGGCATGCTTCCATGGACAATTCATACGGTACAAATTTCACATCTCTCAGGAATTCGAGTTTATAGTCACCAAAATATCAGACTCGGTGGCACCACGGGAAGTGAACCTGTAGTTTAAGAAAAATATATGTGAGATGTTTATGGAAATGAATACAGTCCCTTGGAATAAGGAGACATATTAATTTTAGTCTTCAATATGAGTCTGTTTTATGCTGTATAGAATAGTAATGGGCTTCAATTAAAAATATTTTGTGAACTTAAATGGGGATTTATCCTTTTACTGAAATTGTATCAGTTCAGTGGGACCGAAAAATAAAGTATTTTTGCGGAAAAACAACACGTTTAAAACAATTACTACAGTAGCAGCAACGGTAACTTAAGTAACAACAAAAATAAACAAGTAAAAATTGCGCCGAAGTTTCTTCGGCCCAATCGAGTTTTCTGTGCAGCGTATAATCAAGGCCACCGAAAATAGATTTATCTTTCGTTGGTCTCGATATAATGCTGTATGAGCCGCGGCTCATGAAACTTTCACCCACGGCCCGGTGGTGGCATGTCTATAGCGTTGCGAGACGCACGTTCATGGCTAACTTTAACCTTAAATAAAGTAAAAACTACTGAGGCTAGAAGGCTGCAATTTGAAATGGTTTGATGCTTGGAGGGTGGATGATCAACATACCAATTTGCAGCCCTCTAGCCTTAGTAGTTTTGAAGATCTGAGGGCGGACAGAAAAAGGGCGGACGGACAGACAAAGCCGTCACAATTGTTTTTTTTTACAGAAAACTGAAACGAAGGTATGGATAAAAACAACAATAAAAACAAACATTTCCTTAACAACAGCATGATTCTCATATACATTTTGATTTTATAAAGCTGACCAATACTGCTAACCATAACTAATGAGATCATTTAATCGGATCACATAATGCAACATAATAGAAGGATTCCATCAGCAATGAAGAACAAATTCAGTGTTGAATTTGCAACTTGCCGTCTAATCCTTAACGACGAGTGCTGGTAGATTTGGGAACTCGGAGTAGAAGCTCCGCTGGTTTTATGCTGCCAGATTGATTTATGTGTCTTTTAGCATTTAAATTCATCTTTCATCGAGAGATAGAAAGTTCCCATCTACCATAAATACTTTCGTAAGTGGTTCTTCTTTAAGAATTCACCCATGAAACTTCTCTGCAGATTTTTGCTTTTTAATGTTTTTACACCAAATACCGTATTTCCTTAACCTTTCACTTATGTAATTTTCCCGTAAATATATCTTTATTTTTAACACAGTGAATCTCGGCCTTCTTATTATTTTACCAATATAATTTTTATCGTAAACATGTACATTCTATTATACCCACCATGATCTAATTAATCTTTCAGTGTACCATTATTATAACAATTTTATTCACTAATATCCCAGTACTATAACCGAATTTTATTTCTCGCATCTTAAGTAGTTTCCCATATAATGTTCACCAAACATATACCCTTTCACTGCCCCAAAAAACTATCTAATGAATCTTCCGCGTCTTCACACGGCTAATGACCCAAGACGATAATAAAATTTTACTTCCCTTTCATCCTCCCTTTAATAACATTATTCCACCAAAGCCTCGATTTTTGACCCATCGTTACGTTATTATATTTCACCATTCATCGGCTGTATTCAAATTTTTATCCACTCATTTTAGGAAGAGGCGAGGTGCAGGCTATTGAATGTAAGTGTTGAAATAAGCGAAGATTTTTGTTCTGATCATTTTTGTTGTTGTTGTTTATCTCTGTATTTATGTACGTGGTGCTTGGTCTTTGTTTATTTCCTATTTCTTTACTAATCTCTTTTCCTACTTTTTTGCACATTTTTGGGTTCTCAGGGTTTTCTCGATACTGATGTTTGTGGCAACAACAGCAGCAGCAGCAAAAAGTAACAACAATGATGATTTTTATTTTAAATAATGTGAGATATAATTTTTCACTTTCGTACCTTTTTATCTTTGCGCTTATTACCATTAATAATGAATTACTCAGTCCTATATGCTATTTCTCATAAATCAAGATATATTTGACATTAAGACTACTTTACACAAGTAAGAAACACTTCCATTTTTGAAGAAAAAACCGCAACCCCAAAAATTTGTTTTTTTTCGGTAATCACCGAAATCTTTTTGAAACAACAACCCATATTTCACAGATAAATGTCGATTTGAATGGAGCCATTCAGAACGAGAATAAAAAAAAAAAGGTAACCATTCTACTGTAATTTTCTAAATTTTGACTTAAGATCAGTCACCTGATTTGCTATAGCAAGTTAAGTAACGATATCTTTGGGTAGTAATTGGATGGGTGATCATCATTGAGTGCTAAACTCTATATTATATAAATTCTTGTGATTATTTGTTTGGGCATGAATCAAAGAAACTTATCCTAAAATCAGTTATCAAAAGCCTTCAGGAGTCCCTAAAAGCTTGGTGGAAGCAACAAAGTGCCACATCGAATAACTTTAGGCCGTGGTAATACAAAAAAATTTTCTGTAAACTGAATTAAGCAATATGAAAAGAAATAGCCAAAATACAGCACTACTAAAAGCTGCTAAGTGAATTAATACCATTACGAGAAGCATACCATCATGGTATTACCTTGCAAAATCTTTTGTTTGATTTACATAAATTAATAACAAAATTATTAAGATAATCAGTAAAATATAATTAGAATGTATCACAATGAAAAGCTGCTAAAATCTACTGATTGAATGTCGATTCACTAATAAATAATAACCATAACCCAGCACTGCAAAGGGAAGCATTTCTTTCGTTATGTAAACGCAGAGCTGCTAAGAGCAGCATTACCATTACCACCCAGCAAATCATTCCTGTCAGAAATGTGCAGAGTTCTGTCAGGCGTGACTTTAAATCATAAGGATGGGCGTGTTTGAATTCCATTAACCGAGCTAATGCAATTAGAGGTGGTGGGAACTGGGCCATTGCACTCATTAGGAAAATGAAAACCACAGCGACCTAGGGCTGAGTTAAAGCTCGTATGGGACGAGCAAATTATGTGTACAAAGGTACTGGGCGTTTGGTCATGCAAGGGCTGAAAGTGTTTTTTAGGTCAAGTTTTGTTTTCTCTGGTAAAAGGGACTTTTGATAAAGACTTTGCCATCTCTGTAGATAATGTTTTTTAGCGTATAATTGGTGATATTTGTTTCTAAATAACACAATCGTTCTGTAGTGAAGACAATTTTTAAAGACTACTTCTATTTGAGGGGAGACTTTTGTAAAGCTAAAAAATTTGTAGATTATGAATTTTTTTCATGTAACTCTGTATTGCCTGGTAAAGGAGAACTCGGCCGAGATTCGATAGCCTAGGCTAATTAAAAGAGAAAAAGTACAGTAGTCGACTTCATAAACTGGAAACAGATGAAAGTGCAATATAATGTTAAATATGGTTTTAAAAATTTTTATGGGAAAATTTAAAATAGAAAATATTGTTGAAACAAGCTTCACCAAAAATCATGAAAAAGTAATCGAGACATGGGCAGAGAGAGAGAAGAGAGAGAGAGAGAGAGAGAGAGAGAGAGAGAGAGAGAGAGAGAGAGAGAGAGAGAGAGAGAGAGAGAGAGAGACTCACTGCAGTTAAAACATGATACTCTAACCTGATTTATCTACGCAAACACATGCTGCAATGTGAAGGTTTCCTTTTAATTAAACACAAATCCCTTCCCTTCTTCTCACATTCTCGTTCAGAGTTAGAGGTTTATCTTAGCCATCAAGAATACGAACCCTTTAGTTGCTGTGTAATGGTTATTTGCAATTGCCTTTGGGGCAGTTCTTTTGTTTATCCTGTGCACGAAAACGATTTTTCTTTTGTTATTCTGGGACTCTGTTCTAGGAATGATATTTCTCTGGCTTTATCTTGGCGACGATTTTCTCTCTTATTAGTTCCGAACAAGATTCTTCTCAAGTGTTGTGTTTTTCTGATTGTCTTGGCCGGGTTTTTCTTGCTGCTTAGCTACGTACAAAATATTATGGAGCAGGAAATTTCTGAACGTTATCTTAGATAAGATTTTTTTTTTTACATTAGAGTGAAAGAAATGTTTCTCAAATTTTTCAACACGAGGTTATTTTGGAAGATTTTTTCGCAATTAAATTGGACCACAATCTTATCAGGTGGTGCTTCAATTACGTGGTTATCTTCGCCGGGTTCAAATTTTCCAAACTGCAGGGAAGAAAATATTTCTTGGTTGATGTTCTCATCTGAAGTCTTTCCTCCGTTATTGCTAATTACCTTCCATTAGTGGTAAGTAAAAAAAATATTCTCACTCCAGTGTGAGAGAAACGTAAGTAGAAGTTTTCATTTAATGAAAAGTCCTAAAAACGAAATTAATATTAAAAGTCATGGCATCAGTTCAGTAAATTATTTTTTTTAGGCTTTGCAAAGGAACTTCACATCTTGGGATAGACGCAAACACGGATATCTGCGTTATCCATTCTCCCACGGGGCTAACTATTATTATCATATATTTTGCAAACAAACTTAAATTCAGTGACAAACTGAACTCTTATAAAGCACACGGCGAGGTATAATTTGGTGATATTGCAGGTTGCTAGAAATAATATATATATATATATATATATATATATATATATATATATATATATATATATATATATATATATATATATATATATATAATTAATATCCTGTAGATATTTAAGTGTGTTCAATATAACTCTCTCTCTCTCTCTCTCTCTCTCTCTCTCTCTCTCTCTCTCTCTCTCACAACACACACACACACATAATAGTTCCAAATAACATCTAATTGTTTCACTGTATAACGTCATCATCATCATCATTCTCTCTCTCTCTCTCTCTCTCTCTCTCTCTCTCCCCTTTTGCACGTAACCAGGCCGCCGTTACATCCCCTTTCTTTCGACCGTTCGTTCCCTCTGGTTCATTTATAACGGAAGTCCTTCAATTAACGCGGATGATTGAAGTCCATCAAAATGCTACGTCCCGTCGACCTCTTCTCTTGTCGAATTCTCCCGGATTAGTCGATTCCATATTCAG
Organism: Macrobrachium rosenbergii; assembly: GCF_040412425.1. NCBI lineage: Eukaryota > Metazoa > Arthropoda > Malacostraca > Decapoda > Palaemonidae > Macrobrachium > Macrobrachium rosenbergii. The sequence continues at coordinate 39,829,900 of NC_089755.1, forward strand.
TGCTTCGGGGGAAAGGTTGCCAGTACTACATACGGACCTGTATGCTGTGTTTGTTTGTATGTATGTATGTAGAATTTATTCATGTGTGGATGAGTGTACGTGCATGTTATTATTCCCAAGTTTGTAAAGGATTTTCTGAAAGTTTTTTATCTTGATATAAGTATAGGGTATCGGTAAACTTGCATACAGATACATCTTTTCTCTATATTATATATATATATATATATATATATATATATATATATATATATATATATATATATATATATATATATATATATATATATATATATTCTATATATGTGTGTGTGTGTGTCGGTTACTGTGTGCGCATGCGCGTGTATGTGACAACAGATTCAGGAAAAGCTTTGGAGGCGAGGATATACATCCCTCCATCCCTCCTGTCAGCATGCTGATATGAGCTGTCACACACATCTAGGCTCCCGGAAAAGGCAGAGCACATAATGTGTCAGTGTTTTTTTTTTACATTAATAAACTGGTGAAGAGTAGCTGATCTAAATTTGTTGTGGAGAAGATAACGAGTTTCATCTTCTTTTATAACTTTATGGTTTTGCATATTGTGAGTTGTCTAAGTTTTAGTGTTTGTGGTCCTGTTTTCAGCGTTTATTTGAGAACAAGTGAAAGAGGCAGCGAATGGGAGGAAGAAGAGGCAGAGGATGGGTACTGCAAAAGTAGAGGGGAAAGGACAGAAGGAAATGGTAAATGAGAGGAGGAGATTGGGAAGAGGGGACGAGATGGAGATGAATAAACCTAGGAAAGATATGAAAAGAAAAAGGGGAGGGATGATGGCGAAATGCGAAGGTACTCGAGGGTATGAAAAGAGAGGGAAACAGACGGGAGACGAATAAGCCTTAAAGGAAATAAGTAAGTTGGAAAGGAAGAGCAGGCAGGTCTTAATGGGTCCGGGAGAGGGAAATGTGATGATAATGTAGGGGATTGGTCGAAGGAGGGAAGGATCGAGGCAAGAGAAAGGATGAACTCTTAAGAGTTTCCTACATCTCAAGTGCCCGTGGCTGAAAAGGATATTATACAGTTCGAGGCCCAAAGGCAATAAGGTTTATAATACATTTTGGGATTCGTAGATTCTTTTTGGTTAGGATGACAGCGATTGATGGGACTGATTTTTCAGACGTGTATTTGTCTTTGCTGGAACGTTTATTTGCCTAAGAAAAAAATCCTTTTTTTGTATATTTTTTTCCTGTGAATTATCCCTTATGGATTATTCTCGCGGTTTCTTGTACTTAGATATTTGTATGTTTGTAGTTTTGACATAGGATTTTTAGGCATACCAACCCTATCAACAAAATATTTATAATCACTTTTTTGTTTTTTCCTTTTTAGGTATGTTCATCCTAATTTCTAACATATGTCTTTTACATTGGTAGTCTTATCAAGTTTAGTAAAAAATAATTCCAATGTATATTTTCTTTTTGTAATTGTCCGGTAATTCTGTCATTTTTGTTGTATTAGAAATCATTTTTTTCTACATACATCGGAATCTGCTTTTACCAAAATTTTCGTTTCAGGTATGGCTTCACAAAAATTTTTAGACACACTAGTTCTGCCAGTCACCATTTAGACATGTCCCCATGATGTGAGAGGTTCAGGATGGCGAAAGCTAATACTTTAAGTTTTAATGTTGATGAAGCCATGACTTGATAGCGAGCTAAATGTTTATATATATACGAGATATATATATATATATATATATATATATATATATATATATATATATATATATATATATATATATATATATATATATATATATATGTGTGTGTGTGTGTGTGTGTACATGTGTATCTATATAAATAAACACACGTTACATATATATATATATATATATATATATATATATATATATATATATATATATATATATATACTATACATATATATGTATGTATGTATGTATGCATGCACCGAACACTTGACATAATTTATTGGGGACGACGGCGTTTCGTAATATTCCATTGCATTTTCAAGGGTGTAATGATGCATTAGATTTTAATTATACAAAAATTTATTTTTGTGATTGGAGTTTTGCATTATGATGTTCTTTGTTATAATTAAAATATTTTGTGTCATTACTGTACAACCTTCAAAATGAAATGGAATATTGCGAAATGCCGTCGGCCACAGTAAATGATAGAGTGGCTATCCTTCTGCGCTAGGTGTCCGTATATTGGGCTTCTGCCTGCATCGTGGTAATGTGTGTATATGTATATATATATATATATATATATATATATATATATATATATATATATATATATATATATATATATATATATATATATATACACATATACTGTATATGTGTGTGTATGTATTTATATACATATATATATAAATATATTACTGTGTATATATATATACACACGTGTGTGTGTGTGCGCGCGCGCGTGTGTGTGTGTGTATGTATGTGTGCGTGCCCTACCACACTCAAGGTGTTGTCTCTCGACTTCAATTTCAAGCACGTACTTTTTTAATACTCATGAATGAAACTTGAATAAAAGTTAGGGAACTGGATTCCCAATCAAGAATTACAATTAAGAAACCAAAGGTCTGGAATAGATTAATCTCGACTGGCTCAAACCGTGCGCTGGTTTTCGCGAGGTAAGGCGAAAAGGCTTCCTCCGAAAGGAAATAAATTGCTGTCAATTAGGATTTGGGTCCTGGCTCGGCTCCCTCCAAATGGGAACCCGGAGAGTAATCCTAGCCTCATTGTTCGCTTTGCCTCCGTCTACTACTTCGTCTTCTTCCTCTTCCTCTCCTTACTCCTAGTAGGATGCCTGGTCTATCAAGAAGAAATTTTATTTCCTTTAACAATGCTCAGTCTTTCTTATTCTTTTTGATGCTGTCGCCAAATTGATTTCAAGTGATTAAACGTTAATTCGCATTCATATTCTTTTAAGTGAAAGCAGAATGCATTTTAACAAAAGTGGGCATCCTAAGAAAACCCAATAGTCTTCTCGTAGCAGAAGATTCAATGGAAAGTCTTCATTCCTTGGACAAGGCTAAGATTTCCCTCTGTCACTGCAGTTCCTCTCATCGCTGCCAGCATCAGACTCATATATACGGTCTGTTGCAAGTTTCATTCAAGGGTTTGTGCTTTGACGCACTCGTTTCATGGCTTGGGACTGGCATGAGAATAAACATACGGTTTCTTTGTACTTGTATCTTTGGGTAAATCTTTATGAGAAATTATAAAATAAAGTAAAAGGAAGACAAAAAATAGTTCCGTTTTCTCAGTTTTTCGTAAATTCGGGATATAAAGAATTCAGAGAAGCAAATACGAGAAAATAATCAGTTATTAGTTCTTTCACTCTCCTCTATGGTACGCTTGTTTTGTTGGAAACACCTTTTCAGGCGGGCCATGTGAAAAACTGTACTTGTTTCTAAATATATAGGAATGAGTGCTATATGCAGTTGATTATTGCTTTATATGAAACTTGCAAATTAAATACGTTTAAATGCTCAGTGTCTGGGAGACATAACATATGCACATATGATCAATGCCTAAAATCCATCTGCACCCAAACTAGGACCAGGTAGAATCAGGCTGTGGCTGCTGATGACTCGGCAAGCAGACCTATGGGCTTCCCAGTACACTGTTCCCAGAGAGGGAAAAGAGCTACTAGGTCTGTTCCTAGCTAGACTCCCATGATGTACATTTCCAAAACCAAGACTTTTTGTTCCATGAGGGTTAAAATTCACTTATGACCCTCACCAGTTCTTTCTCCTCTTTGCTTCTGCTCCGGGCTGCATGGCGACTTGACCCTTTGACCTGACAGTTTGAACTTTCGACCTTCTCCTTTAAAAAGATTATCTGTCCATAGAATTTTCTTAGAGGAAATAATCCAGCCAAATAAAAACAATATATCAGGTAATAGAAATCTCCGGTAAAAATAACTTAATCGTATTACACAACACTTCCAAAAAAAAAAAGAAGTATAAGTTTATGTCAATTCTCAACAGTATTTAATTATGTGATGATCCCTGTGGTACAGTTTCCTTCATCAACAAAGAAACTGAAACAAACACAAGAAAGTCTCAAACGATGAGAGTGTTAAAGTGAATTTGGAGTGGTCCTCTTCTTCCTGCCAAAGGCCTCTCGTCTAGATTCCGGTCGAGTTGCTAAATCCTCCTTAATTGAAGGATTTACTCCATAGATCCTCTGTTCTCGGATTATAACAGGCTCATGCAAGGAAGTGGAGGGGCGGAGCTTAACTATTCTAAAAGTTTTTCTTTCTCTATTTTTTTTATCCCTATTCATTGAGAATCTGTGAACTTTGTTTGTTCATATAATCAACTGGATACAAAAATGTACGAAAAAATGTGACTAGAAGCTTGATCCCTTAATGTGCAGTTCCTTTCTGAACCACCTCTGATCTCTCTCTCTCTTCTCTCTATATATATATATATATATATATATATATATATATATATATATATATATATATATATATATATATATATATTTATATATATATATGATTATAATCATTTTTGTACGTGATTCATTTATCACATTACCAGGTGAAGAATAAGAGATGGTGCAGGTCCTGACGGGTTTCGACTTTTATTTTCAAGCCATCGTCCGTCAGTGGCTTAGAAATAAAGTCGAAAACTGTCAGACCTACACCCCTCCCTTATTCTTCGCCTGTGGTAATGTGTGATATATATTCTGTATATATATATATATATAAATATATATATATATATATATATATATATATATATATATATATATATATATATATATATATGTATAGGTATATATATATGTGTGTTTGTGTGTATGTGTATGTGTGTGAGTTGGTGTAAGTTAGAAGAGTGAACACGATCAGCGTAAAGCCTGTTCCAAGCATAATTTAAAATGAAAAATTGACTAAAACAGAAATAAAATAGTTATCAAAATAAGCAAAATAGAAAGAAATCGCCAGTTATGTCGCCTGTATTCTAAGCACTGATATTATATAAAGGTGTAAACGATCATTCTAGCAATGCTGAAGTATCATAAGAGATTCACCAGAACATCAGGACGACCAAGAACACTTTATCACAGACGTCATATTATTATTATTATTATTATTATTATTATTATTATTATTATTATTATTATTATTATTATTATTATTATTATTATTATTATTATTTTAGTTTCTATATTGCTCGTAAGCTGATTTATGAGCCA
>NC_089755.1:39840120-39850120 GCF_040412425.1 Macrobrachium rosenbergii
CACGATCCGCCAACACCTAAGGCAACTGTCTTACCCACCCCACATTGTCGAGAAGGCTATCAACAAAGGAATAAAATATACTACAAAGGTCCCACTAAAACAGACAAATAGATTTTAACAACAAAATAAAGCTTATCGTAATGACGAGAACATCCAAAAAGCCACTGAACAACTCAGGTCAATAATCCTTCATCTTCCATTATCCCAAATCCATCGGGAGCCTGCTCATTAACGTATAATTTAAATAATAAAAAAGGGAGAAGCGAGTTTGCAAGATACCGCAGCAACTGGTAGTGGATTTACTTAGGAGACAGGTAGATTGGGTTTCTCGCAAAGAATAATAAAGCACAAAAGGTCAAAAGATATGCTTCCAGAGAGTTCGGGGATTTTCCTACATATCGTGAGATACTGGCCATTCCATAAGCTGGAGGGGGCCGGAGCTGGTTTTCAAAAGTAGCTGTCCGTACAAAAGAGAGATGCTGAATCTGCTATCATCAACCAAACCAACAATATGAACTTGTCAGGAGGACATTGGAAATCGACGACATCGATGCTTTTTAATCCTCAGACCGCTTCTGAAGAAGGTGACCCAGAGAAAAGACCTCCAGAATCGTCGCCAAACGGGAGTTAATGAGGCCAAAAATCACTAGGGAAATTGGTTATTTCCTCCTTCTTAGGAAACGGTCACCTGCATACCATCGGAGACTTAATGCCACACCTATATATGCTTTGTATATATACTCTTGTAACATTTCATCTGTCCATATTCTACCAGTGAACAGGGGCACAGAAGCAAGTGCCTGAAATATATGTAGTTGTAACGTTTAAATAGTATTTTATGGGCCTTTTATATTCATATTACACTGTATTATTATAGGAAAAGACATTCATATATACTGTATGTCTGTGTATATGTATGTGTGTATATATATTTTATATATATATATATATATAATATATATATATATATATATATATATATATATATATATATATATATATATATATATATATATATATATATATATATATATATATATATATATATATTATTAATAAAGAAAAATTTTTATTGAAAAAGGTTTTAAACTATGTGGTTTTTCACTTATGTTTATTATTTTACTACTTTACATCATTATTCTATTAGAGCCAAGCACTACTTCAAAACAATTTATAAATCACGCGGACGAGGATATATCTTAACTGTTAGTGATGCTAAAATATTTAAACTATATTATATTAGCTCCCTGGATTGATTACATTAAAAAAAAAACGGACAGGCAGGCAGACAGAAAGACAGAATTTCTTTCGAGGACATACGAGCTAATAGGTATGAAAACGGGTTTATTTTTACCCAAAACAAAGAGATGATATTTTTACTCGTCTTATCGTTATAAGAATTTTATTATATATGAATATTTTCCTCTAGAATATTAAATGATTCTGAAATAATCAATTTCAGTATATTGTACTTACTTTTATATGTGAAGTGTAACTTGCTTGAAAGCTTAACTTTTTCTTCAGAAGTGATACTAAATTAGATATTGCTTTTTCCCTCGGAAAATAATAGATTCCTAAATATACTCGTATTTTCTTTTCCTTTCATTCAGAAAATATAATCCCAAAATATCTTAGGTTTTTCAAACCCATTAGCAAATGTTTAATGAATCATATTTTTGTCCTCTGGCATTCAGAGATACCTGGTTTGAAATAATGGTGCTTGCCTTTTTGTTCTTTCCCTTTCGAGTATTAAAATTCCTTCCATGTGAGTTTTTCTATGTGAGTTTTCTAATCCATTTATATTCCTGAAAAAATTATAAGACTTATAAACCCACATTATTCTAGAATATTCTCCTCTAACACTGTCTAACCCAAATATTTCATGACTTCGAAAAAAACTTTTTCAAAGCACTTTAGAAAGTACTAATTTTCTCTGGAATACTCCAAAATCTGAGAATATAAATTCATATTCTATATTCGGTTCGGCATTGTCTATATAGGTAATTAAATGTTTACAGGAATAAATATATCTTATGATAATCTACGGTTATAGAATGTTATGGGATCATTAAAATGGTTTATACTGGGAGCAGATTATATAGGAAGAATTTAATACTAGAAAATTTTTATTTGGAAAGTGAAGCAGATGCTTTAAGCCATAAAATCAGACGATATACATATATCAACAAAATCAGATTGATACTAAATATCAATAAATATCCTTAAGGTGAACTATTTTAAGAAATAATGATTGATATTGAAATGTAAATATTTGAATAGGTATTTGTTGATAAAGCAAACCAGATAGTTTTAGTCATGAATGATTCCCCAGGAATTAAGGAAGAGTGGACTTTTAATAGACTTCATGCAGTGACAGACTTTGATTTGTATAGCCGGAACGGTCTCGGACTCTTCGCCACAAAAATACATTCATAAACACACACACGCACCTACATACATACATATAAATGAATTTATAATTATACATATATATATATATATATATATATATATATATATATATATATATATATATATATATATATATATATATATATATATATATATATATATATATATATATAGAAATATCAACACACAATTAAGTGTGGAACAAAAATAAATAAATTTCTGACTCACATGAGGATTGAAACCCAGGTCTTTCAAATGAAAGACCAGAGCGTTGCTAATAACGATATATATATATATATATATATATATATATATATATATATATATATATATATATATTTATTTATATATATATATATATATGTATATGTATATTTGTGTTATGTGTATATATATATGTACATATATAGATATATTTATAAATGTATATTTCCTTTGTCTCTGTTTGAACGACGGAAACGTAATTTGGAGAAGCCTTTGATGCCGTTTCGAAATGTATTTATACAAGGAGGATATAAACAATTACACATAATTCACTGACGGTCTATCCCCCTTCTCAAACAAAGACTTGACGTCAGCAGAGGGTCCTTCTATTACCTTTCTGTTGACTCTGCAACTTTGCAAACAGAAACACCTCCTATTAGGAGGTTTTATTTATTCCACATTAACTTTATTAACCTTATCAATGGCCTTATCAAATTGATATTATTATTCATGATGGCACCTTATCCCGGAATGCTGCCCTCTCTCTCTCTCTCTCTCTCTCTCTCTCTCTCTCTCTCACACACACACACACACACACATACACATTATTTCACGTAAACACTCTTTTGACATTCTGCTCTCGATTAAAGCAAAAGTTAAGAGACTTAGTCTTTTTCAAATTTTATGAAAGAGTAAAAGAGGAAATGATTTCAGCTCGTATGTGTCGAGTTAATGATTCTCTGTTGTTCGTCCTACCTGCCTTTATCTACACATTTCACACAGCTTCAATTAATCAATCACTCTAATTCACACTGTCTTTCGTTTTTTTTTTCTCTCTCTTCCGGGTCCGAGTTTGTTAAAGGAACTGGTTGGCCGTCACATTACCCTTTGCATTTAATTTAAAAAAAAAAGTGGAACTTATATCTGTCGTATTAATAATTTTCCATCGTCCGATCACGTGACCTAATTTCCACGTAACATTTTACTTTGATCCAATCAGGATACATCAGATGAAAGTAGCGAATCACCATTACGAATAATAAAAATGATTAGATTTTGCCATTAATCTTTTAATATTTTTCGGGCCGCCATCCGTAATATAAATGCGTATGACCTAATTTTATCATTGTTTTGATTGTTACTACAGAGGGGCCGATAACTCTGAAATAGAAAAATCTGATAGCTAATTTTATATATTTTCTGAAGTAGTCCAGGTTGTCATGATGATTCTGATAGCTTTCAAAACACCGCAAGGCTCAAATATCCAATGCGGATAACTTTTTTGTACCTTTAATTATCGTCTCTGTAAAGGTACCGATAACGTTGAAGTAGATGAGTTATATTGCCATTAAAAATATCAATTACGTTGAAATATACTTGCTAATGACTGTTACCATCTCTATAAATATAGCGATAACTCTGAAAAAGGATATAGTCACAATATGTTTGTTATATTATTGTTATGTTATTGCCTCTTTCGATGTACCGATAATTCTCTTTTTATAAATTTTCTCCTTATAGTTATCGATAGTGCTAGAATTTTAGTTTAAATCCCTATCCCTTAATCATCTCAAATTGCTGTCTTTTGTACGTGATGGTGTAAACGACAGAAAATTGAAATTTACCATGAAAATTATTTTAACATTATTTTACCAAGGCTAAAAATTTCTAATGGCATATGCATAAGGCAGGCTATCGCGTAATGTTGGAAATATTTTAAAACCTTAATGATCCTAACAGCGAGTGAAAGAGAGAGAGAGAGAGAGAGAGAGAAGTGGATATTAGAAGAAATTTTAAATGCAATAAATTATATAAGAAGAAACCAAACAGGCACAACTAGTTCTTCTTATGTTAAAACTAATGATAATTGTCCCTCTTGCTTACGTTATTTTATCAACTCGTCTTATTTCAATTTTTGAAAAGCTAACGTCTCGATCAATTTCACTTTTTAGTTAAATGTTTCTTGTTCTACCAAAACCTTTCTTACTAAAGCGTATCCTAATGAGATTTTCCTTCCTGTGATCAATGGAAAAACTTTCTCTATCACCCCATAAATAATTCAAGTTATCTGCTATAGCTCAATACACGAACAGAAAAAAATATAATTCAAGGTGTTATTATTTTTAGAGGGACCTTTCTTAGGCCTCGACCACGCCCTCCCTTGGCTTCACCATCTCTCTAACATTCTTAATGAGGATAGATCATCACGTATCATTAATGAAGTAACTCCTAATTAAAAAAATATTCAAAAGGGTATTTTAATGATTTTTCACCCAAAGGTTTTTTAACGGCAGTCCTGGTCGGCTCCTTTTATCCACTTAAGCCTTCGTGTAATTATTTATTATTATTATTTTTTTTTTCTTGGTAAGCATCTTTCTAAAGGTTGTATTCTTGTACTTGGTTATTTTATGTTACAGATCTTATCAAAGAAAATATCGAAATTCTCTGGTGCTTCGGGAAATGGCAAGGTTTTATCAACGTAATCCCCTTCTCTCTCTCTCTCTCTCTCTCTCTCTCTCTCTGATTAAAAAGATATTTTAGAAAAAAGGTCACATGTCTGGCTTGATATTTTCATCTTCTATAAACGACAAGTCTGACACCGACTGACAAGAGGCTGTATTATCTGACACTAATGTCCTTTACGAAAGGGAACAAGGTACTTCAACTCTCTCTCTCTTTGTGTAGAGAAAGCAAACTAAATTAGTAGTAGATTTCAGTTATTCTAAGTGGCATTTTGGTGTGATCTCTTCGTAAGCAAACTAAATTACTATTATATTTCAGCTATTCTAAGTGGCATTTTGTTGTTTAGCACCGTGACCACATTGATCCATCCAGTCCCAGAATTCGAACTCATGTTCTTTGCCTAGTGATTAGAGTTTTCTAGACAATAGTCATGATACTCATATATATATATATATATATATATATATATATATATATATATATATATATATATATATATATATATATGAGAGAGAGACACACACAACACAATATTACATTATAAATATATATATATATATATATATATATATATATATATATATATATATATATGTGTGTGTGTGTGTGTGTGTGTGTGTGTGTGTGTATTTACACACACATGTATTTATTTGTATGTGTATATATATGCATATATATATAATGTATATGTGTATATATATCACACATATTCTTACGTAATCTCAGATATAATAGAAAAATTTCTTCCTCTGTGGAGGTAACCTTTTGAAAACCACGACAATTTCAGAAACAATTATTTGCTTGCGGAATGGAAGTATCGTTCGTGGCACCCCTTCCAAAAAGTAATAGGACCTCTTCACTCGATTTTCTAATGCCCTCCTGTTGGCTCGGCTGTTACTGTATGATAATGTACCTGTTAATAGCAGACATTATATGGAGAGTACAAGAAGCAAAATATTATTTTTTTCACTTTTTAAAAATTGAATAGTGATTACAGTACCCGTTCCTAAAATATACTTTTATCCCCTATAAAATTACTAGTCATATATTCTTTAAAAACGTTCACTGCAGCTTTGGGCTTTAATTTCCTTTCTTCCCATACAATTTCCCTGAAATATGCTTTCACCTTGTAACTTTCCCCGAACCCTACTTTCACCCCCTAATAGCATCGCATTTTTCCTTTGAACCTACCGAAGTGGCAGTAATATTAATCTCATCTACGGCCACATCTTCATTCATTAGCTAAGTAGAATTCTTGAAACGAGGGCTAATCACATTACGCTGAAACCTTTTTCCCAGTTTTTGGGCGGAAGCAAGATACTTTAATGCTGATTAAAACTTTAACGCTTTTTAATGCCTTTAACGAGAAAGGAGTGTTTCATAAGGATAGGGTAAATGAATTATTCAGTTCTGGAAAAGACCCAGTAGGCGTAATGACTGCTAATGACGGAAGGACAGACATTTACAGGCGTGTATAATCGTATCGCCTACTGGTAGTTTCATTTGTCTTCCACATTTCTCTTTACATATTTACACACGCACGCTTACATTTATAAAGTATGTACATATATATACATATATATATGTATGCATATATAAATAGTATATATATATACATTATACATACATTATATATATATGTGTGTATATATATATACTGTATATATATGTATGTATGTATGTATGTATGTATGTATGTATATATGTATGTGTGTGTGTGTGTCTGTGAGTCTAAGGTGAAATATGGCTTGCATAAGATGTTCATATGCAATTTTTTGGGCGCTGACGCTACCCAAATTCCTGACTAATCGATTTTATTTTTTTTACTCATTATGACTGAATCATTTATCAGTATGTAGTTAGAGGCTACACGAATCGGCTTAATGTTAATGACAAGCTACACTCGCACTGACACTTTGCCTTGGGACCTTATTATGGCCCATTGGCATTCACAAGACCGCGAGGGTACGTTGGTTATACGTTCCTGGAACGCCTTGGTTAGCTTCTAAATTAGGAGGCTTAAACACTCCCTTAACCCTGCTTTTAGTTTTCTGTAAAAGAAAACTATTGCGCCTGCTTTGTCTGTCCGTCCGCACTTTTTCTGTCCGCCGTCAGATCTTAAAAACTACCGAGGCTAGAGGGCTAAAAATTGGTATGTCGATCATCCACCCTCCAATCATCAAACATGCCAAATTGTGGCCCTATAGCCTCGGTAGTTTTCATTTTATTTAAGGTGTCACAAACACAGGCTTCCACCGGGCCGTGGCTGAAAGTTTCATGGGCCTCGGCTGAGAGCTCCATGGGCAGTGGCTGAGAGTTTCATACAGCATTATACGCTCTACAGAAAGCTCGTTTCTTCGGCGCATTTTTTACTTGTTTTATCCGAGCCTCGGATTAAGATGAGTTTATATATTGTCTGCATAGTAATAATAGTATTTATATAGTTATTATTGCTATTAGTAGTGGTATTTTAAAATCCAAAGGCAAAATTAACTTCTGTCTGAATGCAAGAGCAAGGCGATTATCACAGACAGGTTTTTATAATGTTGACTGACATCTGACAGCTTGTGTACGTGTCGGGTTTTAAAAATATGACGAGACGACGTGAAGAATTATTACCAGATGAATTATTTCTGAAGCTATTTTCTCAGTGACTTATTGACGTTGTAGCTCCACATTCAGTACTGAATGTTGTTGTTGTTGTATTAAGTAACACTTACCATAGAAAACGTTAGAGCAAAAATTTGCCAAACAAAAAAAAAATGAAAATTGAAAAGACCACTTTATATTCCAATTAATGCACAAACCAAAAGTAAGGAAAGCGTCCCAAAGTGTGCTATACAAGCTAGGAAGCTTTAACCAGACTTCCGTAGTGCAGAGGTCATGGCACAGTTACAGATTTTGATAGAAATTGTTATATGGTCATCTTCCTAAATATAACAACGAAATAAGGCATCTGTGGAGAGACAGCAGCAACAAAGCGGAGTTCAATAGGGCACCCACGATGAGCTTGCAACACAAAATATGGACTTAATAAGGAAACCTATCTGAGGCAAGAAGCCACAAATAGGGATTAATCAGGCCACGCAAGATGAGCCACCAGTCACAAATAGGGGCTAAATATGGTACTCAAGATGAGCTAACGTTCCCAAACCCAAGTTGAATATGACATCGAAGGTGACCCAGCAGCCACAAATTGGGTCACAGATGCTCCTATTAATTTTACAAAACATAACTACATGGAGGGATGCTGGATATCCTAACGACCCAAGTCATTTATTGTAAATCACCCTTTGAAAATGACACTGCATGAAAATAACGCCACTGGTTATAAACTAACTGTACAGCCCAATCAAAACTGGAGCACTCTTCTCCAAACCCACAAACCTGCGAGGACCGGCTATTGGCCGAAAACGAAATTTGCAAACAACGAAACGGCGTGCAAATTGTAGATTGGCTCGAAGCATGGTTTGAACAATGTTAGCGATATACACGTTTGTGTGTGCAGGTTCCGGAATGGAGAGCGATTGTATGTCACGCAGGTAGTCAATGTTATTTAGGCGTATTCATTCCCATTTTGAACCGCTGCTGCGATGCAGAGTCCAAGTTTACGATCAGTCGCTTCATGTTGCAAATTGAGTTAATAACTACACACAGCAATGAGAGTGGGGACACGGATCTGGTTCCAATTTATGAGAAAGAAAAGCCGCGATGATTTACTGGGACAGAATCAAAAGCATAGTGGTGCTTTCACACCGAGTATGCGAATGAATACTTATGGGCGTATTTTAGATATGTATTAAGTATACTGGAATATACACCCGATATACATGTCTCCGATTTACGAACGCAATAAAATATACGAACCTTTTTACATGGACGTACACCTGAATACATGTGCATATGTTGTGTATATATATTTGATCAATTTGAATACTTATTATGTAAGCATTTGGATTTAGATATGTATTAAGTATACTGGAATATACACCAGATATACATGTCTCCGATTTACCAACGCAATAAAATACCATGCGAACCTTTTTACATGGACGTGCACTTAAATACATATGCATATGTTTATATATATATAGATATATATATATATATATATATATATATATATATATATATATATATATATATATATATATATATATATATATATATATATAATTGATCAATTTAAATACTTATTTTTGTAAGCATTTGTATTTAGATGGTTCTACTATATGTGATTGAAAATCGACTACAATATAAAATTACATATTGACCCTCTTTTGTACCTGACACATATTATACTGTGTGGATATTAAATCTTCAATATAAAAATACATACACCTAAACATGAATATAATTTTATTATTTAAAAATCTCTTTCATTTGTGTTGGTGTCTCAAGGCACTGTGAATATTAGAAATGAGATATTCTTAATTTGAATTATACAGTTTAGAAAGATTTATTATGCATGTATAGATATCTCTATTATATCTAGAGGGTATATACAAATGAATTTCTGGCTCACATCGGGATCGAACTCTTGTGTTTCAGTTGAGAGGCAAGGGCTCCACCAATGTGTGTGTATATATATGTGTATATATATAGATATATATATATATATATATATATATATATATATATATATATACATATATATATGTATGTATATATACACATATATATATATAAATATATAGATGTGTGTGTGTGTGTTTGTATGTATGTGCAGTAAAAATCAAAACCTCATAGAAATAATGAAAACGTATGAACGTTTTTCCATAAATCAGGTTACAGATGCATTTTTATTATGATGGGGACCGATTTTATAAAATGCACAGACTAGCGGGTGGATTATTTACAAAACGTCGATTGCAAATTCCCGACTAACAGAACGTATTCATAGATATCTGAATTATCGAAA
>NC_089755.1:39855120-39872620 GCF_040412425.1 Macrobrachium rosenbergii
AAACAATAGAAATGAAAAGGCAACAAAAATGCATATACAAAGAAAAAGGAAAGAAAAAATGCATCTCTGATCATGCGGGGAAATTTGATTTCTGTCACTGTTGATAGAATCGACCTCCACCGACTTGACCTAATATAAATCACCTGTGTTTGTTGAAGCGAAATGTCCCGATCGAGAGCCTATTCAGGCAGCCATGTTTCCACTCTCGATTTAAGAAGATTGATGCTCTTTTTTGTCATGTCGTCTGGACATCCCTCTAGGATTTTCGTTTTTGTTTTGTGGACTTTCTTTTCTATTTCCTCCCCGACGTTCCGTCGAGTTTGTTAAGGTAAACGACACTTATTCAGTTTAAGTAAGATACTAAACTGAAACGAACTGGTATATGATTTATTTGTTACTGTTTTATATATATATATATATATATATATATATATATATATATATATATATATATATATATATATATATATATATACATATACATATAACACACTTATATACTGCATGTGTATATAATCTCTTACCTATATTTATAGAGTCTGTTTTTATATAATCTCGGAATTTTATTTTCACATATCACGTAGACTTAAAAACATTTTCCTTGCTGTATTGTTGCCCTTGGGATCACGCTAAACAACTCTGTTAATTGAAACAGCCAGAAAAATTGACGTTAGAAATATATATTTCTTACTAACAGTATTGAAGCAAAACTTGGTCCATGTTATGAACATCCTTGGAGACCCTTTTCACGTTCCGTTTTTTTATTTCCCGTCTCTTGGTTTCTATTCTGCTCTTTAGAAACGCTTGGTGAATAGACGAATCCTTATAGAGGAGACGAAATGAGAGAGAGAAAAATACACTTGCTTCGGTAGCCTTGGGTGGCGACCAGAAAATTCAATTTTTTATTCTTCCTTTCTGTATCTCGCCGTAGTCTTTTCTTTCCTGTCCCCTTTCACGATTATTGTTATCTGTCTGAATGTTCAACTTATTTCTGTTGTGGGGTCAGTGGTGGTGTGCTGGTTAGGAGTACCTATATCTTGTTCTTCAGCCTGAAAGACTAATTGTTCGTTATATGCGTCACCTTTCTCCCAGACGTCGTTGTTTGAACAGATATACTTTCCTGCATTACGTAAATTACGTTTTAGATATTCTCTCTCTCTCTCTCTCTCTCTCTCTCTCTCTCTCTCTCTCTCTCTCTCTCTCTCTCTCTCGGAATGAAATCTGGATGACTAGAGCATCTCATTCCTGCAGAAATGTATAAAGATGTATCTTCCATGGTTGGATCTATTTACTCTAGTTTTTCTCTCCAGCGAGGATGTTATTTGTTCCTATTCTCTGTACAGAAAGATGATTGCTTCTTATCATATGCAATTTTACGAAAACCTTACAACGTATCACATCACCACGTTTCCCTACACTTTATATCATTTTACTGAAACACTTTTACAATAATTGGAAAAAAACTGGTATCTCAATTACTGACGAAATTACACATAGTTATTACTTAATGTAGTGTCACACATATACGTTTCATACAATCTTTTGTCTCCTTGACGACAAACATCACAACAAGCAGCAGGAATTTTATATGTATTAGTGGCAAAATTTAAGTCAAGCATACTCGCTTCTTAGGTGTTGGCTTCTATTTTACCATAAGTACGCTTGTGGCAGAAGGAAGCTCGTTTTGAAATCATTCAGTAGGCAGCAGTAACAAAAGAAAAACTCAACCTTTTCGGCGACAGGTGATGACCAAAGGGTCTCCAATTGCTTTCGATCCTCTGATTTTCGTTCATGATCTTCTGAGACTTTCTTGACAAACACTTTCGTTTCTGTCCGTCCAGCAGAATGATAAATGACGCGATTATGGGTGGTCTAGAGACACGACCTTTAGTTGAGAACTCCCACCGGCAGTGGAACCTGGAATGTTACCTGGAATGCTGACACAGCTCAGAAAATAGTAGAAGTGAAAAAGAGATATTCCTCCACCAGATACTCTCCTGGTGTAGACAGCCTCAATGAGGTGAAAATCTTATAGCCTTGGGCTCTAGTTTCTATCTTTCTTCTCATGTCTGGTCTTTTTGTTTTAATTTTTATCCTTGTTTATACGAATAGCAAGGTTAACAACTTATATAAATTCAGAAACTCGGTTCCTCGCTCTCGATTACACAAAAACACAACTCTGCAACCAAACACACGGATGTACGCGCAGGGGGTCATTGTAGGATATATATATATATATATATATATATATATATATATATATAGTATATATATATATATATATATATATATATATGTGTATGTGTGTGTGTGTGTGTGTGTGTATATATACTAAGTATATATACGTGTGTGTGTATGTGTATATATTTATATATACATATACTGAACATAATTTTAGGTAATAGATTTTCAGACAATGATTATTGATGTTTAAGAAAAGGACATTGACTTATATGATTAGTTTTATTTTGAATTACTTGTATGCACACACACATATGTGTGTGCGTGTGTTTGTATACAAGTAATGCAAAATAAAATCAATAATTTACGTGAAACCGTCTTGCCTTTTTCTTAAACATCAACCATTCTTTGTATGGAAAATCTATGATGCTTTTTTTTTTTTACGAAAAACGATCAAGATGATAAGTAATTTTATTTCAGTATGTTTTTGCTGTCAGTCACTTGTGTTATATGGGCGCTGGATGGTTACTTTTAATAAAGAAAGTAATCATCACTTCATCAGTATAATCTTATATTGTGTATCACTTTGTAAACGAAAACACAGTTTGATAAACAGGAATAACAACAATTAACAACCACTTAATTGAACTCACAGTTGACGTGACATTTAGGTTATCAAACATGCTCTGATTAATAAACAATTTAGTTTAAATTAGTTTTCGAGAAAGAGCAGTCATCCGAGTTATTGCAAAACATATTCCGAAATCTTGGTGGCTTTATACTAATCAAAACGAATTACTCCATGGGTCAGGGTAGACTGTGGTAGTCATTACCATGAAATGATGAAAACCGAGAAAGTTCAGAAAATATTTTTTCAACTTTGTAGAATTCCCATACATGTATTCTAAAGCTATATGTTACACGAATGAATAAAATGGAATGGCATCAATGACAGACAAGAATGAGAATCTATCATGGTTAGGGAAGGTGCAATCAAGCAATGTATGATAGCTATCTTTTTCGAATCAATTGAATTTTCTCCGCCTTAAAGTAGTTGACTGATGCACAGATGGAGCGGCATGTATAAGCATATTTTCAAACTTGTAAAAGATTGTTCCTATAAAACTGATCAAGAACATTACGTAATAATGGGCTACCTATTGATGGATAAATGTACGCAGATAATGGTATATAAACAGACATTACAGAGCATATATACCGCCAATAACAATGCAAAAATAAGTGTAAATTTTGGGGCCTATTAAATTGTAAACCTTACCTGAAATTTTCATCAAAATTTTTAATTTAATGATGCTCATGCTGACAAGATTTTTATCCCTCTATCGTTTTTATGTATCTCTGTCATTGCTCGCGTATATTAATGCAACATATTTTAACCTGACTCCATATTTCTTGAAGAACCTGTGCTTTTTTTCACTTTCTTGTAACTTGGGGATAATTCACACCTGTTAGAGGCTGACTCCATATTTCTTGACTAACCTGTTTTTTTTTTTTTTTTCACTTTCTTGTAGCTTGGGAGTAATTCATACCTGTTAGAGGATTTAAGCATTTTAAGATATAATCATTGCATTGCACATTATTTGCAGTTATTATCCATTTTCACATGTTTGCGTTGCGATGTTTCTTACTTGTATTATCCATGTGTACAACATACGCCACGAAAGTATTTACAAAAAAAAAATGCTGTTCCCTCTTTAATAGTTTACATATACTCTTTAGTAATAATCTTTTAGTAATTTTATAAATACTGAAATTACAAAGGTGCCATTTTTTGCTGCAGCTTTTGCGAGATTTTTTCATTTGCTTCAGTCAACACAAAATTTATATGCCATTCTTTTTCATGCACCGTCGAGTAATATGTATCGCATAAACAAATACATTGTAGGAACACTTTGTTTTTTTCATTTCTGCTTAGTCTGTTATATACCCCACTTTATCGTTTCTCTGTCAAGGATTTCTCACCCTTTTCTAAAACAAAATGTTAAATCCGTGATAAAACCCAGCAAAGGGAATGTGAAAGGTTACTGGAGCAGTGATTTCCTATACGAATTCCGGTGCCAGATGAATAGATAAATTGTAAATTATAAAGACATTTTATGTATATATATATATATATATATATATATATATATATATATATATATATATATATACATACATCTATATATATATATATATATATATATATATATGTGTGTGTGTGTGTGTGTGTGTGTGTGTGTGTGTATATATGTATAGATATATGTATGTGTGAGTTTCATACATATATTTAATTTAGACAGAGTAAGACAATGAGAAGCCAACGCATTTTCTATAGAACATTATACCAAACACTAGATTTGGTTCGAAAACCCATAATTTTCATACCTAACGCCTCCACAGTTTTGAATATGCGGCAGATGTGCAAATGGGGCAAGACGGTTGAAAGAAAAGAAGAAGAAATGAAAGAAAAAATGTTCCTCGAGGTCGTATTTCTCCTCAGCGAGAAAGAAACTAGTCTCATGTTTGCTTTCTCCTGATGGGATTGAAGGTCCAGCGTACCTTAGGTGGGGAGGCAATATGTTTATGTATAATATACAACAACTATAGGGAGAGGAAAACGAGATCTTTAGGCGATTGAAAATTTAATGGGGTGCAGATGATATAAGATTCGCTTCTCTCTCTCTCTCTCTCTCTCTCTCTCTCTCTCTCTCTCTCTCTTCTTTCCTTTCATGTGAATGTGTTTTATGTTTATAAATATGCTTGTGGTAATGTGCATATATATATATATATATATATATAGATATATATATATATATAATATATATATATATATATATATATATATATATATATATATATACGAGTACATACGATAGATGTTACATGGATGGATATATAGATCGGTAAAGATGAACAGCAAAGAGTGAGATTCCATTCTATACAGATATATACATGCGCGTGTGCATTGCTCACACACACACACATATACATACATACATATATATATATATATATATATATATATATATATATATATATATATATATATATATATATATATATATATATATATACTGTATATATGAGAATGTGTATGTACATATTTGTATGTATAATTTATATTACACTTTATCTATTCGTCTAACACGGGAATTCGCACGGGAAATCACTACCATTCCAGTAACCTTTAACATTTCCTTTGTTAGGTTTTAAAACTGATTTAACATTTCTGTAGACTCTTCAAAACTGTTTTAACTACATTTTGCAATTAATTTGAAACATACTTCGTATAAATTGTGTTTGCACTTGAAAATTTCTCTCTACATTTTCCACTTCGGTTCTTTCCTTGTCTGAATTTTTCCTTAATAAAGTACCATGATTATTAGAAGACACTTTTGTATAATTTAGATGCTTGTTTACTTTTAAAAAATCAACTAATGATATTTATATTGGCAGTGCTAAGAGCATAAAAATGATAGGTACTAAAAACGATACTGCGAAAATTAATCCTTAATACTTTTGTTAATGGTACTGTCGTTATTGTTATGATGATGATGATAACAGTGAGAAGGAGGAGGAGGAGGAGAAAGAATAAGAAGGAGAAGAGGAGAGGAAGAAGAAAAAGCAATTGACAACTATTAAGATCAAAGATGACACTCACCGTCTTTCAATAATAAGCATAATAATCTACACGTCTACTCAACCTTTATTTATTCACCTCGTATACCTTAAATGGTGTTTTCTTATGTTGTCTGCCGAAGGGGAGGTACTGCTGATGGAGGAAGGCTACAGTTTCCATTATCCATTTCTATAAGTTGAATCTTTTGTAGCTTTCATCTTCAGAAGGTTTCTCTCTCTCTCTCTCTCTCTCTCTCTCTCTCTCTCTCTCTCTCATATACAAACATTTAGAGGCACACGTTCACTCCCACATACTTCAATGTACAGATACATTTCCTCTCTCTTACACAACTTTACATACACACACACACACACACACACAAATACCCAGAGATGCCGTTCAGATCTCTCTCCCTCATATACGTAGGGAATCTCTCTCTCTCTCTCTCTCTCTCTCTCTCTCTCTCTCTCTCTCTCTCTCTCTCTTTCTTCCCACACACATAGATAGTGGTAATATTTTTCCCTGCTGACAAAATCATCGACTGTGTTTCAGAGAGTTGGAAATTTAGAATGTGTGCAGATTTTCCGGTTCTATATTTGGAAATACTTTTCCCCTAACTATAGTAGTTTTCTGTTTTATTGTAAAGTAATGAAAGAGATTTCACATAGGTGGTACTATATTCAATATAGGGTATCGCATTGTTTGTTTATGTCTTTTCATATATATGTGTATATATATGTATATATATATATATATATATATATATATATATATATATATATATATATATATATATTATATATATATATCTATATATATGTATATATTATGTATATGACAGATATGAATGAATCAGTTTAAAGAAGAAATAATATATATATATATATATATATATATATATATATATTATATATATATATATATATATATATATATATATATATATATATATATATATATATATATATATATAGTCGATAATGACTCTTGTTGTGTATATTCCAGTCGAATCTGCCCTGTACTTACATCTAAATTCACCTGATCCCCAGGAAAATAAACAAGTACTAGGTCTCTTATACGTATGTTTGTCGAAATGCGTTTATGGTTTGGGATTAGGATGGCAGTAACCATAACCATGTAATGTGTAAAGCTCATGAATTATCAGAAATATGTTCTTGGGTTATAAACTTATTATTAAGATTGATGCAGTGAAGATTTCTCTTACTGGCAGCATGATTAAGATCACTGTCATCCTACTTCCCACCTGAAATGTCAAAGGTTCAAATCCGGGTCAGGGTCAATGTAGGAGGACTTGCCATATAAAACTACCCTTCGTTGCAAGTTATTCCCAAGGCGTAGTGAGCTCGATATCAGTGAGTTATTTGCGACATAATGATTTGCAAGTATACAAACGGTATATGGACAACAGATAAGCCATTATATATCTATGTCTATCTATCCATCTATCTATCTCTATATATACTTATATACTGTATATATATATATTTGTATATATGCATATATGTATAGTTATATATATATATATATATATATATATATATATATATATATATATATATATATATATATATATATCGGAATCTAGGTACTGGAATTACTGTCATCGAAAACATATTTCTGCAACAAGCTTAAAAAAAGATTGGAATAGATAATCCCTCGTCCCTGTGGCCTCCTTTCTGCAAGATTCTTCAGTATAAATAACCTTGAATCTGCATTTATAAATAGATATACCTCCATATGAAGAGAGTTCATATTGAATAATACACATAATAATAATAATAATAATAATAATAATAATAATAATACCCATCTGCAGAAGGAAACAGCTTTTTCTAAATATAATTCTTCTTTTTACTTCATTTGATTATTTTATTGGTGACTCATAATACTGAGTCTTTTTATAAGTATTTTTATGGATTATATTATATTATATATACATATATATATGTATGTGTGTATAGGTATATATATTTATATATTATACAAATATATATACATATATATATATGTGTGTGTATATATGTATATATATATATATATATATATATATATATATATATATATATATATATATATATATATATATATATATATATATATTCTCTTAAGGGTCCTATACTTAAATAGCATAGAATTGGGCTTACGTTTGTTATGTCCATAGTTCGAGCCCGGTTTCCCACAAAAGTCGACCCAGTTTTGAATGGGTACTATCGCCAGCTGAGAATCAAGACGAGGAGATGCGACCAGTAATCTAATTAAAAGTCTTGTTAAGACCTGGAAGTCTGATCTCGTCTGGTACCACCCCCTTTAAGAGGAAAATAATATATATATGTATGTTTGTGTGTGTGTATGTGTGCTTGTGTGCGCGTGATTACTTCAGAAGGCGTTGTTAACCTTACTCTCAGCTTGTATTACAAGGTGAGGTTACAAGCCTCATGTATTTTTCCATCCTAACTGGGACCCACCAAAGTCAGCTGAGAAATATGTACATATAATTCACCACAAATTAGTTTAACTCCAAGAGTATGCCTTAATCCCATTGTCATTATAAGGGGTTTCAAACTCAAAACATCATCCCATAATACCTGCAATGGAACCTGAAGGGTGCTACCCTATGTGTGTGTATATAATATATATATATATATATATATATATATATATATATATATATATATATATATATATATATATATATATATATATATATATATATATGTACAAAGACAAGTTGTTATTCCACTTACTGTTATTTACCACAGCTTTTGTTTTCATGCACCTCTCACCTGGCTCCTGCCACCAATCCTGGTAATCTCTACGCCCATGTGCTGTTATTCTCTCTGAAGGGGATTCCAGATCTAATCCCGTGGGGTCGGTGGGAATTTGGAGAAGATATACATTTTTTCGTTACTGGTCATTCGGAGACAGATTACCAAAAGCCCTATGAAGTCTTGTAGGGTAGGAACTGTTGTACCTGTCAGACTGGAAATCTTGATTTGGGTTTTTCTTTTTTTTCATAATATTTTTTAAAGAAATTATATATATATACTGTGTTTCATATATATATATATATATATATATATATATATATATATATATATATATATATATGTATATGTATGTATATATATATATATATATATATATATATATATATTATGTATGTATATATATGTATATATATATATATATATATATATATATATATATATATATATATATATATATATATATATATACACCTCTATTACAAATTATTCAATATTATAATAAGAGGCAGGTTATTGTTAAACAAATTTTTGAAGGAAAAGATTAAAAAAAATTTGTAAATAAAAAACCGAAGAAAATAAAAGATAAAAAGACAAATAAGAAAAAATGGAAACAATAAAAGCTTTGTCCTCTCACTCTGGAACAACGAGTCTTCCTTCAGAAGACAAGAGATTTCTTTACGTACTTCGTCTGAAGAATCTCTTCCCTGCATCTGCTTTAAGCTTCTTCAGAAAGAGGAAACTCGAACTTGCCCGCTCCTCATTGCCCTCTCCCAACAACCCCACCCACACCAAAGACTGGAGAACATCTGAAGGTAGAGATTTCAGAGATAAACGTTGGAGGAGGATGCTCTCATTCAATTTGTTCCGGGAAAAAAAAGTTTTGGTAAATGAATTGCTCCCAGAGATGTGCTGTTCTCTTAATTGAGAGTTAAAGGATTTCATTTATGAAAAGAAATCTTTTCCATGTTGTGTAACAACAATAATAATACAATTGTTTAAGATGATATAATTGTAACAATAATAATAATTATATATAAGATTATATAATTGTAACAATAATGATACAAATTATAAAATTATATAATTATATAATATATTATATATATATATATATATATATATATATATATATATATATAGTCAGAATGCAATGATATATGTATACATACACTCAAATATATTCACTGGTTCCTGCAACCACTCATTCCTTGAT
Organism: Macrobrachium rosenbergii; assembly: GCF_040412425.1. Classification (NCBI taxonomy): domain Eukaryota; kingdom Metazoa; phylum Arthropoda; class Malacostraca; order Decapoda; family Palaemonidae; genus Macrobrachium; species Macrobrachium rosenbergii. The sequence goes on from NC_089755.1 coordinate 39,864,926, forward strand.
AAAGGGGGATCAGTGTACGTTTAAACAAGAGAGAGGTTATGTGATCAAGTATTCCTTATGAAAACGTTATGTGAGAGGAGCTTGAAAGTAAAATGAAAAAGCTATGTGTGATATAAGTGGACCTAGATGTTGTAACAGAACTGACAGAGAACTAATGTGGACTATGTTAAGGTTGTGTGGGGTAGAAGATAAATTGTTGACAGAAATTAAAAGTGATTATGATGAAGTGAATCGTGATAAGAAAGTGTGGAATGCCTCATGTCTGTAGACGATACATTGCTAGTTGGGATTAGTAAAGAGAAACTGCAGAAACTACTAAGGTTTGAAATTTTTTCGCAAAGTGAGTCAGTCAAGAGTATATATGAGCAAGAATAAACAAATGAGGGTAAACAGAAACATGGAAGATGGATCAATAAATTTTTTTGTGGATTAAGGAAGAGAGCATCTGGATGATTGATTCGTTAAAGTGCAGGGATGAGAGAGGTGAGTGACAGAACAGGTAAAATATGGAAGGTAACAGGGTGAGTGCAAAAGCTATGAAGAGACTTGTAATGTCTATGGAAGCTAGGAAGGGTATTGTTGAACCAACTCTCCTTTACTGAAATAAAGATGTTGATATGAACTGTATACATGGTATGCAAGAAATAAGGAGAACTGAAAGGATGAGGAATACAGAAATCATAAAAAGGTTAACATAGGTGAAAGTGTGGTTCCATGGCTTTTGAGATTACTAAATCATTCAGAAAGTTAGATGAGAGGAAGACCTAAAGAGCGTTGTATAGATGGAAAGGAGGAACTTTAATTCCCAGGAAGCCCGAGTGATGCAGATTGCGTGTGTGCTTGGGGTTCAACACACACAAAGACATGTATATACATATATATATATATATATATATATATATATATATATATATATATATATATATATATATATATATATATATATATATACACACACGATGAGTATATGCTGGTGTGACAGTATATACACGCATACACACAGAGACACACACAATCTTGTATCTCTCTCTCTATCTGTATACACACATATATATATATATATATATATGTGTATATATATTTTATATATATATATGTTTTCTGTGTGCTGAACCCCATGTTTCTAATCTCCGGTAACGAGATCATCCCGTAAGCTCAGCTCAGAGTCCAAGTTTTAATATCCGTTTGATGCTTGCCGAGTAATTTTAGATCAAAATTTTCATATAAATATATATTGCTTCCGTCGTCAGTATTATTATTGTATCGTGAATCTATTTGCAATAATCAGTCAGTCACTTCCTTCTCAACTTTGCAAATATATAAGAAACAATAGAGAAACTTCTAATGGAAGGCTGTCAGTGTCTATAGAAATAGCATACTCTTGATACGCATGCGAGTTATTTAATGTGGGTTCTCGCGTCCTAAATCATGTAGTAATAAGTATGTCATAATAGTCCTTAGTAAAACACACACTGATAAGGGAAATTGTCGGAACACATTTACGAAATCAGTTGAAATGACGTTCAAAAAAGGCTAAACGCTGATTCATTTGCAGGACCCCGTTGCTCACCCTTTTGACCTTATCGCTTTGACCTTCGAAAATGAGGTCCAGTCTTATTGTTCCATTCGGGCGATGATTGATTTGTGCTTAGAAGCGAATTGGCACCAGCGTCTGCACACAATACATCCCCTCGGCTTTTGAAAAGTTGATTCCTCCTCTCCGTCTTCCACTTAATCACTAACAACCATTCTCCATTAAACGTATTACGGCTGTATATGCCAGCTGACTCTACTTTTGATATTGCTTACGAGAAAAAAGATATTTCGATAACACTCGATTAAAAAGGCTTCATTATGTGATTATTTTTCGTCTTGTTTCTTTTAATCATTTTGCAATTAGTCTTCACTGGCGCCTTCAGGACGATTCAAAACAGGGCACCAATGCAAACTCGAGATAATAACTCCGGTTTGGAAATAAAGTAAAATTAAAATTACAACAAATTTAAAATCAAAATAAACAAATTAAAAAATGCGCCGAAGTTTCTTCGGCACAATCGAGTTTTCTGTACAGCCGCTACAGCGTATAATCAAGACCACCGAAGATAGCTCTATCTTGCGGTGGTCTCGGTATAATGCCGTATGGGCCGCAGTCCATGAAACTTTAACCACGGCTCGGTGGTGGCCTGTCTCATCGTTGCCAGAAGCACCATTATGGCTAACTTTAACCTTAACTAAAATAAAAACAACTGAGGGCAGAGGGGTCTACATTGGTATGTTTGATGACTGGAGCCTGGATGATCAACATACCAATTTGCAGCCCTCTAGCCTTAGTAGTTCTTAAGATCTGAGGGCGGACAGAAAAAGTGCGGACGGACAGACAAAGCCGGCACAAGAGTTTTCTTTTACAGAAAACTAAAATGAAAAGAAACGGAGTCGAGACCTTTTTTTGTTTCACATTTTTTAAGCCGCCTGTTCTCCGAATTTAATTGACGCTTCAAACACTGGAGTAAGTGCGACCGACACATCCCCCTTATACGAGGACGAGGTCGTCGAGTGTAAGCTAGACTCTTGCTGTGCGTTAAATCTTCATGCTAGTTTCCATTCAGTCACCTGGGATGAAGACTGATTTTTTTTTATTTTTTTTATGTTTATACCTGCTTGCTTTTTGCCCATAAGGATACACTACTGCTAGTATAATTCACGCCATTTTTCCCCTACTATTTATCCCTTCCGTTCTTTCTGCCATTATTCATTCACTGTTTCTTTTTTTTTGCCAGTTTTTATTAGTAACTTTGTCGCTGATATATGTATTCCTCCTTCAGTTGCTTTCACTCTTAACACATTCCTTATTTGCTGCAAGTTTTTATTCATTGTTATCATCTATTAGTGTGTATTCATCCGATGGGTGCTACCAGTATTTATATACTCTTTTACTGTTACCAGTATTCAGCATATTAACATGATAAATAAACCGTAAATGTTTAAACGATAGCTCATAATTATTACAAGAAATGTAATCAGAAAATCTGTACCATATTACATGCTATATTATATATATTTATATATATATATATATATATATATATATATATATATATATATATATATATATATATATATATATATATATATATGTGTGTGTGTCAATATATATGTATGTATATACTAAGTATATGTGTATATATGTGTGTGTGTCTGTGTGTGTATGTGCGTGTGATTGTGTTTAAGACAACGTACAAATTTTTGCCATTTTAGATTACTGATTAGGTAATTATCAAGTAACCTTATGAAATTCAAAATGCAGATGAAAAGTGTTCTTCCGCATTGGGCAACATATCCATGCTTCATAAACAAAGCAACATAAGATATATTCTATTGTCTTTTTGGAATACAAATGATATGTTGTCTTCCTTGATATCCGAAAAACAGAAAAATTGCAGCGTAAGACCTTGTAAGCGTTATCAGTCCTTTTATTATACTTGGAGAGCTTGAGTCGGCATTACAGAAATTGCGTTATCAATTTCAACGGGATATTACCAATTAGGTCATTATTTAGTGCATTAATGATATCTTTTCAAGTTCAAAAACTTGATAATATTGTCGTAAACGAGTTCGCGATAGCATTTTGATTATTTCAGGAACAACAGTGGTCTCTCTCTCTCTCTCTCTCTCTCTCTCTCTCTCTCTCTCTCTCTCTCTCTCTCTCTCTTGGTAGTCCAGTAATTGTGAAATATTGCAGTTCCTATTTATGAAATTGATCAGGCCTGTGTAAGGACTAATTTTCTTTCCTCCATTAACCATATCTCTCTCTCTCTCTCTCTCTCTCTCTCTCTCTCTCTCTCTCTCTCTCTCTCTCTCTCTCTCTCTCTCTCTCTCTCTTGGTAGTCCAATAATTGCGAAATATTGCAGTTCCTATATTTCAGAAATTGATCAGACCTGTGTAAGATAATTTTTTCTTTCCACCATTAAACCATCTCTCTCTCTCTCTCTCTCTCTCTCTCTCTTGGTAGTCCAATAATTGCGAAATATTGCAGTTCCTATATTTGTGAAATTGATCAGGCCTGTGTAAGGACTAATTTTTCTTTCACTCCATTAACCATATCTCTCTCTCTCTCTCTCTCTCTCTCTCTCTCTCTCTCTCTCTCTCTCTCTCTCTCTAGTCAATAATTGCGAAATATTGCAGTTCCTATATTTGTGAAATTGATCAGGCCTGTGTAAGGATAATTTTTCTTTCACTCCGTGTATATCTCTCTCTCTCTCTCTCTCTCTCTCTCTCTCTCTCTCTCTCTCTCCTAACTAACCAATTACAACAATGTATTCTTTCAGCGCGCGTTATCTAAAAAGGAAACATGATAACAGCTTGATTATGAGAATTTTTTTATTGGAATATTCAATAACATTTTTCTTCTTTTGGCATTTTTGAACTAAGAGTTATTCTACTGGTATCCGACTGATAGTTACTATTTCAGCTTCTTGTTCTGTAGGTAACTGAAGAGTAGTTAGTAAGTTGGTTAGATAATACAGTATTAAATTGGTGGTACTGCTACTGCTATCAATAATAATATTAATAATAACCATCATCATCACCATCATCATTTAATTATTATTATTATTATTATTATTATTATTATTATTATTATTATTATTATTGTTGTTGTTCCTTCAGTCTTAGATTCAAAATTATTATTCTCGTTTGAAATTTAAGGTTATTGTTATTATCATTGTAAACCATAAAAGCTATAATAGCAGTAATGAGACAGAATTAACACCTTTATAATTTAACCTAAACCTGAGCTACCGAATCTTATTTGTTCATTCTAATTACAAAGCCTCTAAAACGTACAAAAATGTCGTTTTTCCTCCTTTTAATAAATCACCTCACTTCAGTAAAAGCCTTTTAAAATATCTCCGATGACAGATTGATTAAAAGCTTTTATGGTTTCGCATTAGGAGCTAATTCCATTTATATGCTTTTTCATTTTACTCCCCTATAACGAAGAAGCTGTCAGGGATATTTTCAGAAAATCGACTCATTACCATGAATTCGCTTTTATTCTCTCTCCGTTTGCTTATTGTATTTGAAACGATGTATGAAATATGCATGAAAGTGTGTGTGACTGTGTTGTTATATATATATATATATATATATATATATATATACCTGTATATATATATATATATGTGTGTGTGTGTGTGTGTGTGTGTATGTATATACTGGGTGTTTCGAAATTAGAGGGGCGCCCCCCGCCTCCACAGAACAAATGGAAAGTTAGACACAGGAGCTGCTTCGAAACAGTGGTATCGATTTCTTCTCGTCAAGTGAATTTCCAGGTAGCTCCCCTGACCTTAATGTGTGTGAAAACATTGGTAGTATCTTAAAGGATCGTGTTGAAGCGCGCACAGCGAACTACGTTGGTATACCAAGCCTCGACGACGTGCGAAGAGAGTGACCAGTGCTCAGGGAAATGGAGTTTGAGTTTCAGCTTTTTGCGATTTGCTGAAATCACCCCTCAAGAATGCAGGCTGTGGTACAGGCAGATGGAGGCCACAAAATATTAAATACACAGAGAAACTTAAATAAACACCTGTTCTGAATTACTTTTGTTTTGTCCATATCAATTTTAGTTTATGCTGTAGAGGGGGGGCCCTCTAATTTCGAAACACCCTGTATATATAATATTATATATACATATATGTACTATATATATATATATATATATATATATATATATATATATGTGTGTGTGTGTGTGTGTGTGTGTTGTGTGTGTGTGTGTGTGTGTGTATACAGGCACATTGGAATCAGTTATTAAATGTACGTAAAAACATTCCAAAAGCGTAAAATGTATAATGTATCTTGTTTTATATTATTTTTATGACTGTGACTCTTGCTATATAAATCGGTGTAAATGAACAAACATACCCTGATGATAATTTGTACAAACCGGCAATATTGAGAATCGTTAGCTTAATTTCACAATCTCATAAAATACGTTTTACTTGCGAAATAAACTTGTAACTAAATAAACGGATTTGAGTTAATCAATGGAAATTTTTATGGAATAAATTTTCACATCAGGATTTCTGGTCTATTTCCACTATAAATCTAATCAATAGAAAATAATGATAATTGACAAAAATCGTATACTTATGCCTTTTTTATACTTTTTTTTTATTTCCTAAAATCATTCCGGAACGCAAGTTAACCTCCGTGAATATTTTGTGGTTGAAATTTTAACGAAATTGATTTTCGCGACACGACTTTCCGTGCGGTGTATTTTCCGCTGACAAGGGAACACCAGATGAAGTAAGCTTAATGAAGCATGAGAGTGTAATAATGAACGACACCTGCGCCCCATCCCCTGATGCTGTGATATAATTTCATATAGATGATATTATTTTCCGTGGTCTGAAATAATGAATTTATTTACCCAGGCTGAAGACTTTTTTTATAGAAAATTTCTTCCAAGAATAACGCCTCTAGTTATTCCATTATAAAGAAAGGGCGCTCTGGTGAGCTCAAGGAGATACATTATCTGGTATTGTAAGATAAATCATGAACTTTTTATTAGTTCTATACAGGAGTTCCATTACCCGATAACTATCGATGAAATAGTTCTTTGTTAGTTCCAAGTAGGAGTTGCACTGAATGTAGGTGAATGATAAAAGGAAGCACTTTGTAATATATATATATATATATATATATATATATATATATATATATATATATATATATATATATATATATATATATATATTATATATATACACACATATATATATGGAGTGTGTGTGTATATATGTATGTATATTACCTGACATTGCACGGTAACGAATGAGCGTTTGGTTATGGTTAATGAAAAATTGCAATCTTTGATACCCTAATAAAAAAAGAAGCACTAGAGCATGTTCAGTAAGTTGCAACACCTGATCGTGCATGATCAAATCTTTATAAGTTTCATGATACGCGAAAGCATTAAGAGGACGTCGTGGAGATGAAGCTAAATCAGAAAAGATTTTGAGATATCTGATATGCAAATGGGGCATTATAATTCAAGAGAATATCTGACAAGTAGGTTTGCATCGGTGAGAGTGAAGATTACCTCAATGTTCTCCCTTTGATTTTAGTTTTTCTGTAAAAGAAAACTATTGTGCCAACTGTCTGTCCGTCCCACTTTGTTCTGTCCACTACTTTTCTGTCGCACCTTTTTCTGTCCCGCCTCAGATCTTAAAACTACAGAGCAGGGGGGCTGCATATTAGTATGTTGATCATCCACCCTCCAATCATCAAACATACCAAATTGCAGCCCTCTAGGCTCAGTAGTTTTTACTTTATTTAAGGTTAAATTTAGCCTTGATCGTGCGTCTGGCAGCGATACAGAACAGACCATCACCGGGCCTTGGCTGAAAGTTTCATGGGCCGCTGGTCATACAGCATTATACCGAGACCACCGAAAGATATATCTATTTTCGGTGGCCTTGATTATACGCTGCACAGAAAACTCGATTGAACCGAAGAAACTTCGGCGCATTTTTAACTTGTTTTATTTTGAAATGAGGGTATATATTTCAACGAAAATTACTCGGTTTTTAATTCCTAAGTCCTTTCTGTGACCCTCAAAAGTCTACTAACAACCATGTATGTATTTCAAGAAAACCTCCTATACAGAGAAACGGGGAGAGAGAATCAGCAAA
>NC_089755.1:39877620-39900120 GCF_040412425.1 Macrobrachium rosenbergii
ATTGAAATGTAGAATATCAATATTTCTGAAATAAGTGTAATCTTATTATGGTTACTGAGGGATTCTTCAGGTTATACTCTTCAGTGTAATTAGGATAAATGACTCCTTGAACTTAGTTATAACACTTCGTTTCTAACCCATTTTAACCATGGGTGTAAATCTTGCATGTCTTATAATGGGAAATAGATATTACCAATTTAGTTTTGTGAATTCTCGCTATTTCACTTTTCAGTAAAGTAGTCCTACTTTTTCTCATTCAAAGCGTTCTTTCACGTACATTTATACCGTAGCTATTTAAAATGACCTTACGTTATAATAACGAATGGTATATGAAGAAGGATTTATTTAGCGGAGATTCACAACAAATGCCTCCTTTTTTTTAATTTTGCAGTTTCGCTAGTTATGTTAGCCCGGGTCTTTCCTGGACCAGTTTTCCCCATGGTGCCTAAACTGGTAAAATACCGGTACTGGGTGTTGGATTACGCCGTTCATGCACAGCAGTAGGTATGCTCTTTCTTTTCACAAAATAACAGAATTCGTTTCATTTTCAACATCGATCATTGATAGCTTTTTTGTTTTGTTTTGTTCGCGATTTTTATTTCTTTTCTTGGTATCCTTGTCTCCTTTTAGGTAAAAAAATTTTGGTGTAGCTTCTTTTGTTTAGGGAAGAGGGAGTGAGAGAGAGAGAGGGTGATCGAGAAAAACTGTAAATATTGTCTTTCACTGGCATGTTCATGAAAACAAATATGATTGCTATATTTATCTCTGAATCTTAGTCACTGGCCAGATATATGATCAAACATTTTACCCTTCCTTTCATCAAAGCTCTCTTGCCTTCTAATATTATGATCAGATTATATTTAATGTCAGAAAGTGTCATTTTTGTATTCCACTGTTGCTGGAGATCACGGAAGACAATAGGAAATCCTTACAAAATTTTGTAAAAAACAGTAATAGTATTCATCCGTATTCCCGCTAATTGGCCATACTTAATAGGAATTAAGATCTCAAACTCAGTTAACCTGATCAATTACCTGATGATTGTTGCTATTTGTTTTTTTCTCAATGTTTTGCAGCTTAACAACGTTTCCCACTTTTATTTATTCTATTTCCACGAACTATTCATGAAAATTAGAGTTTTCTAACTCATTAGAGTAGTACGTAAAACTAATGATTATCATTTCCCCAAGTTTCCTATCATCATATTACTCAACAGCTTGTATTTTCAGTTAAGATATTGTCATCACTTTTTTTCCTAAAAAAAACTGCTGAGAGGATTTGCTTTGAAATACTTGTTTTTGGTTTACGTTATCAATTCATACTTTTCATTCAAACTTGAGATGTTATGAATGACTTTTTTGAGAACCATCCTTAAACTAACTGACAAGTCTTGGGTACGCGTTTCTCAGTTACTCAACGCTTTTATTCTATTTTAATTTAATATAAATTCTCCCCCTGTTCTTGCAGACAACACATTATTTTTTTTTTTTTAGATTATCGTTATAATAATTATCATGCATTTTATGTTCATGCTACCATAGCACAAATAATTTTCAAAATATTTTCATTGCCTTTTCCTGAATCACAATAGTTTTCCAACTCATAGAGATACGACCCAAAATAATAATTAGTTATATTTGTTTCATGTCTTCAGTTTATCCAACACTTCACACGAAACCGGATACACGGTTTTATGTCTTCCATCCTCTTTAATACGACTTTCACGGTCGCACCCTTGGGTAATTACGTTGACTGTTCCTGCGTAATTACTTTTTTTTTCCTTAGGAAAGGATGAACACACACACACACATTCAGGTTATATAAAATCTTCCTAACTCGATCTCCTTAATGTCTGCCCTGAAAGTAATTACCTCCTTGAGATGTAATTACACCCGGAATAGGAAAGACACTGAGGGAAAAAACCTTTTTTCTGGTTTTGCCCTCACATAAAATAAAAAAAAAATAATGTAAAATTGTAACATTATTGCTGTCAGAGATTTTGTTTACAAAATATTTTTTTTTTTTTTTTGCCTTTAGAGAGTGTGACTTCTACTACATATCAAGCCTTGTTGGCTTAATATTGCCAGCCCCTTTCATTTTTAACCCTAGTTGTAAGAACTGCATTCGGCTAACAGCCAGGTACATAATTCTCAGTTTAGGTCTAAATAGACACTGTAGATTTTTTTTACATAGAATGCCTATCCGTTCGCCTTCGCGGGATCCAAGCATTGGACCTCTCATTTGAGGTTGGCTTGAACTAGATAACGTTGTAACGTTTTGACACTTTTAACTTAATCAGAGTCTGTAGTTCAGTGCCAATGGTTCACAAAAAGGCAAGAGAAATCAGAGTGTAAAGAACCAATAAGTGATCATTTTCAAGTGTCAAAAGCTTCATGCGCTGTAGTTGGAAGGGCAACTTCATACCCTTTTCCAGCCCGGACCCTTAGGGCGGGGCTTGCTGTTGCGAGAATCGAGAGAAGCAGAATACCTGGAACTCGGCTTCAATTACATTCGGTACAAGTCTCGCGGATTACACATTCACGTATTCAAAAGAACACTCGTCAAAGCCAACAAAAGAAAAATTTGCCTTTGACCCGGCTGGTAAAATTTCATTTTGAGTCTCTCTCTCTCTCTCTCTCTCTCTCTCTCTCTCTCTCTCTCTCTCTCTCCTTTTATGGGTGGTTATCATTTGTTACCAAATCCTACAATGGTTTTAAAAATTCTCAATAGGATTACTGCCATGTATTTTTTATTAGAAATGGTTCAAAATCTTTATCTTTGTCTCTTTTGACTGTCGTGTTATAATTGCTTTTAGACAAAGGAAAGTATAATTGTTTTTTTGTGTAGTATTTCTAATATCGAGTGCGGAAATTACACTACCGTTTCTAATACTACTATTGCTGTTTACAGTGATAGCTTTAGTAATAGTAGTATCGTGTTCTTATCGTATCTCACCAGTTACTAAAAATTACAACATAGGTTCGTTGAACACAAGGAAAACCAATTTAAACATTAATTCTGAAAGAAATACGAAAAGGGAAAAGAAACACACGGGTGTGTGAGCAATAAAGTAACACCTGTCAGTTTCAAAATCTATTTACTCCAACGTTGACATTCAAATTAGTGTCAGTGTACCAGAAGATGTAACAAGGCATGTCAGGTCATATCTGTGAGTTAAGTCCCTCTTTTTTTATCATAGCGGAATTTAACCGATGTTACGTTTTCCTTGCGCTTCGTTGGACTGAATAATACTCTTTGCCGAAATCTATTTGTGTTTGTGCTTCACTGTTCTCGTTTGCTTGCATGTATATAGATTATGTAAGGAAGCGTTGCATATATTTTCTTCCGTGATGAAAGTGGATTCGTTTTGCTTTTGAAGGTATTTCTTCATATTTCTGTTTGTGTATGAAAGTTGGTTTCCTACTCACTCAGTTTGTGTCAAGACAGTGTATTTCCTGTTTCCTTTGATGAATATGCACGTAAAGAGATCGTGTTATATTTCTGTATTTTACTGGTGTATATCTCTTGTGTACGAAAGGTGGTTTCCCTAAATCAGTATGTGTGTGTGAAGAGTATATTTTACTTGGAAAGTTATTAGCGCATATTTATGCTTGCGTATGATGATTTTACTAAATTTGTATTCAAAATAAGTTGTAGAAATGCATGTCAGTGACTAACGTAACCAGAAAATAAGTAACGGGTTTGATAGTTGCAAAAGATAGATTTTCTGACAACTTACTTCAGTAAAACATACAACGTTCCCATCATAGATTTTCAAACCTCTTCGGACTCCGAACACTTATGGTTGAGTTTGTGGTACTATGCAGAAAGAAAAACTCTATTGGTCAGTATTACCAAAAGAACATATACGAGACATACTTTTGTATTTGGACCTTGTGGTCAACTACTAACGAGAAGTGTGGCATCCAGTTACATTTACTCAAAACATTGCACCTAACGTGGCTGTTTCCTTCACTTTTTCTTCTTCTTCTTCTTCTTATTTCATAAAACTTCAGCCTCTATATATTACTCTTTCTTAATTCTCTCAGACACCTAGATCTTTTTTCTTTATATTTCTAATCTTCCTTTGTCAGCAAAAGAAATACTTCGTAAGCAAAGGCCTTGATGAAATTAATTCGTTTATGTGAAAAACAACACTGAGACCTTAGCTAAAGAAGATTTATTTCTGCACCAAGTAAGAAATTGGGGCTTATCTGGCTTCTTGACTGCCTAGGTCACTAACCCTATATTTCTGCTCCAGTTTCAGTATAAATCTCTTAAGAATAGAGACTTGTATCTGGAAAACAAGTAAAAAACAGACAACCGCAAAACGCCTGTATCATAGTATTTTCATCGAAAAAAAATCCATACACCCGGGGTAAAGGGAATAAAAATCTCCACTTACTCCCTCACTGTTATCAGTCGATTTTTTTCTCCCCATTTCTAATTCCCGGAAATAATTCTAGCAAAGCTTTGTTGAGCCGAGATTCTTTTAAAGGAAGTTTTCATAAAAGATTGGGAAGTTGATTTTCCACTGGGCTTTCAACCGAACGGCCAGGCGGCTTCATTTGGGGCGTAATTCTGGTCAGCGGATTTCCAATTCCAGACGACTGGATGCAGGTGGAATTTGTTCAGCGAATCGTCAACTTCGACACATTGTTTCGCCGTAATGACCGGTTCCCCGAAGCCGAATGGATTTTTTTCCTCGTTCGAAAGCGTTGCGTTTGTGCGTGCGGAGGCAGTTTCTCATGCATCTAATATTGCTGGTTTATCTGTAAAACGCTATATATATTATATTTATATATATATATATATATATATATATATATATATATATATATATATATATATATGAGAATGTCTTTTACTGTAATACAATATTATAATATGAATATATATACGTTTATAAATACATATATATACATATATATACATATATATGTTATAGATAATATATATATATATATGAGAATGTCTTTTAAAATACAACATTATAATATGAATACAAGGGGTATATAATAATAGTATTTGAACGTTGCAACCATATATTTAGAGTGCTTATATATATATATATATTCAAGGGTAAAATATATATATATATATGATATATATATATATATATATATATATATGTATATATATATATATATATATATATGTATATATATATATATATATATATATATATACATATACATATACTTTGTATCATATCATGATACTTTTGTATCATATTATCTGTCTATATTTTACCAGTGAACAGGGGCACAGAAGGAAGTACTCGAAATATATGGTTGCAAAGTTCCAATAGTGTTTTATGGGCCTTTTTATCTTTATACTGTACATTATCTACTGTATAAATGATATTTTTTTCTTTCTGTTAAGTAATAGCTCTCTTCTCTCGGCTGGAGTAATTTATAATTGCATGTTTAAGTAATTGAATATTACTCGAATACTGGTCTTCCACAAATTGTGTTACCCTTAGTAATCATTCGGAGAGTTTTTTTTTTTCTTCTTCTTTTTGCGTCCTGCAACATTCGCAGTGTGAACACAGATGCCTTTTCTGGTGCACTTTTAACCTGAGAATTCACATGTTCAAGGCGGTCTCAAGGCTGGATATAGGAGACGGTTAATGCCTTCGAAATTACCACGCTTTTCTGAAATTAGCAAGCGTCCTCTAGGTTTGCTTCGAGCGGCAATTGAATCAAATGTACTTAAATTTCTGAATCACTGACAGTAGACACTGCAACTTTCGATTTGGTATTTTGCTTCGTTTTGCATCTTCTCTGCCTTCATATATTTCACAGCTCCCTGGAATCGAAAACACTCTGTTTTTATTCGCATGATCTTCTGTTAGATATCTTATCTTTCCGTCGTTTCTTCACCGATACGTTTTACCAGAATTCTACTTTATTTTCACGCTCATTCTGTAATACGTATGTTTCTTCGCTAGCTATTGTTCAGCATCGAGGAAAATAAACCGAGAAAATGAAAATTCTGAAGCCATTGTGAAAGAGTAGTTACCCTTTAGTCTCTGATGTGTTCCTCTGGTCAAAGACGAGAGAGAGAGAGAGAATATTTGCTTCATGAGAAAGGTGAACGCATGAGTGTGCACGATTATGATGATGGCTTGTTTGTTTCGGTTTTCAGACTTGTTTATTGTAAACTCTTTGTTTGACAAACAAATGCCTTTATTGATGCGTTTTCTTCTTTTTGAATGCTAGAATTTAAACAAAATTTAGCAGAGAAGAATGAACATTTTGCCATTGAATACTAAGCATTGTTTAACAACGGTAATTAATATCTCTTGTGACATTTGTTATTATTTCTGACGCTTTAGAACTTCTAACATGACAATTATTTCTAGTCTTGAAATGCGTAGTTTTTATACGAGTATTATTCAGGGCCACCTGGGCCTCACTATTCCCCATTGCAGCCCCCTCCTGACATTGTAAAGAGTGTTACAAGTTTAAGCAATATTTGTTTTTACAAATATTACTTATATAAAGCATGACTCGTGCTTTATCCAGGCAAGTTCTCAAGCTTAAAATTTCATTATGTTCACTAAAGTTCGATATCGATTTATGATTTGAAAAAATCAACGATATCGTTTTGAAAATCAACTTGTTTTTTTAAAACTAAGGGTGAATTTTTGTTATTAATCCTTTTTTTTTTTTTTTTTTTGCAAACCAGGGGTCTATAGAATGGGAACCTAGTGATCTTTACTAGTCCTGGTCCGTATAAAACAAGAAAAGTGAAATTGAAGGACGAAATGGGAAGGGGTTGCTTAACCACGAAAGAAGAGATACTGCGGGCTACTCCTGAAGCAAGAGCCCGTGCTGGCGTAATACAGGCTTTATAAACAATCAATAGACCTATCTTTTAAAGGAAGATAGGCTATAAAAATCGTGAAAACCAGAACCAAAAGCCTAACAAAGCACACTGAAATCAATTCATGCATCGGCGTGTTCAGAATAATTCAATGATTTCATTGCACCACTCATATCGCCCTGACTATTAATGGGAAAAATCGCTCCCACGGCGTTGACATCGTTATTCAGTTATATCTTTATAAGCTCGATCTTTTTCAATCATTTTTTGTTGACGGTGAACTCCGAATTATGCGTATTCTCGATTTTGCGAAATCATTTCAAGGGAATTTGTGAAACGAACGATTACATTTCGAAATACTACGCATTAATTCTTGTCAAAATTAATAGGAGGAAGTGCGGTTTTTTTTTTCAGAAAGGAAATCGCTAATCTGTTAGATTTTATCTTTTAACGCATTTAGTTTTTCGTTACATCGTGTATGTGAGGGTGTTGATGGGATACTATTATTATTATTATTATTATTTTATATAAATTATTATTATTGTTATTCTTTAAATGATTATCATTACTGCTCTTTAGCCAATGCATTAATATTAATATTACTATTATCATTATTATTCTTATCATCATCGAATTCCATTTCCTCAACCCTTTCCTTAAAAAAATGCCTCCTCACATCGACATCAGAGACATAAAAGAGATGAACGTCTCAGAACATTTTGAACACATCATGGGCTTACTTGATCTACGATGACTCTACCCTATCTTTATGGGCTACCTTTTAAGATAAAGTGCCCATACGTTTAGGCCGCTTCAGTTCGTATAAAAAAAGGGAAGACTCTTTATCTCCCGACAATAACGGTAATATTTTTTTTCACTCGTTATTATGGCGAGACAAGAAGAAAGAAGGGTGGTTGAAAGAGAGGAAGATGGACATTCAAGAAAGAGAGACAGACAGACAGACAGACAGTATTGGTACTTATGAGATGGAAATCTATAAAAGCAATAGTGTCTCGAATCCTGAAATGAAGACAGATAGTTTCGAATGTAGAATCATCAAAAGATATTACGCTTGCAACTTCATCCAAGTTTTCTGCTTTCAGAAATTCCGAGGTATTTCCTGGACTGAACAAACGGTTCCGGAATCATCCTTGCCTCCTGAAGGCATTCGGGTTTTAGCTCCATAGGCGTAATATACAAGTAAGGGTACACATGTATGGTATAATTACCGTATAATTTGATGTTGATTGAGTAGTTAGATAATGTCAAATATATATATATATATATATATATATATATATATATATACATACTATACACATATAAATTTATATGTATATATACATATATATGTTATAAATGTATATATACATATATATTCTGTATATATACGTATTTAGTATGATGTATGTCTATATATTTCAGTAGTAGGCCGTTTCTCTTTATAGAGGGGACTTACATCGGGAACGTTGGGATATATATATATAATTATATATTTATATATATATATATATATATATATATATATATATATATACAAACACACACAAGCTGCACATAAAAATATCTACGCTTTTAATCAAATACTTCATAAATATTAATTCTTTTACTGAGAGAAACTCTTGAAACTTCTGTGCCGCTCACTTTTGTTGAAAATTAATACTCATTATGTAGATTTCAACAACAATCTAAAATTAATTACAACACGCTCTATTATTTTATTATTATTATTATTATTAATAGAGTTACGTTCTGGCTAAAACATTTTCCATAAAACATGAAAACTTTCTACTTAGCATTTTAATTGCACCTACGAGGTTGGAAGGAGATTGTGTTCTCCCGTGCTTGTTTGTTTGGTTGTTTCTCCTGTTTGTTTGGCTGTCTGTTCTTCCGTAAGGTCCCTCGTAAAGTAATCAGTGGATTTCAGTTATTTACAGTTGGCTTTATAAGGAATGCCTGATTAGTTCCTGGAGTGGATCTATCAATTTTTGTTTTTGTTTTATTTTAGTGTTTTCAAATGTTAAACTGTAGATTTAATGACAACGTGTGGTTATGGTTTGCTCGGTACGCTATAGAGTTAAAAGCATGAATGTGTCAGTCACTGCTCTTAATTTCTGATTTTATAGCCAACCCTAACTAGAAGAAAAGGCTTATATATACTGTATATATATATATATATGTGTGTGTGTATATATATATATATATATATATATGTGTGTATAATATATATATATATATATATATATATATATATATATATATATATATATATATATATATATATATATACGAGTATATGCACATGTGTGTGTGGGTGCGTGCGTGAACCTGTTTTGTAGAGACAAGGTAACAGAGTACTTAATGGAATAAGCGGTTTGCCTCCCCTGGATAGGACGGATCAACATAGAGTACGATCTCCAGTAAACCCTAAAGCTTATGATGTATTGAGAAGTAGATTTATGTATCTGGTAAGCAGATGACTGTAGTGGATCTCAACACGCGTGAGAAAGGGCTTGAGGCTAGCAGCCTCATCTTGAAACGCTAATTATGAATTTTATGAATCAAGAGTGCTTATGCTCACCCACCTTTTATCCGGTGTCATGAACGATATAGGAGAGGTAAACTTCCCTTCCTCCCCCTACATAGGAAGAATAACTCCCCCAACCTTCACAACATGGACGTATAGGCGAGGTTTTTTCTCACCTTAACAAAGCAGGTGTGTTAACCTCACAGTGGGCACCTTAAAGGAAAATTAACCTTAAGATGTATCATAAGCTGACCAAGTGCTTAAATCTAGAATTTGCTTATTTGTTGTCCCGAAAACATAAATTTATGACCATGACTTGAAATAACCATTTTCCAAAACTTCCATCCGAAAAAGAGCATTAACCCATCGTACAGCTTTCCATTACAATCCCTAATTCCCATTCGAAAGACGTATACTTGAGTTAGATTTCTTTCTCACAGGACCGTTCGCTAGAATGGCTGCCGTAACTAATGGGAAGTTGTAAACTATCATCCTTCTAAAAAGGAAGTAGGCAGGAAACGAGGTTTGGGAACTCGGGACAATAAAAGAATTCTTCCACAGAAACAGGACTTTATGTTCTTAAAGGCACAGAAAAAGGCACCTGCTCTCGCTCTCTCACAGAATTGTGTGTTTTCGTTTCCAGCCGGAAAATCTGTTATTATACGCTTTCCATGTTGGCGAAGTGTTTTGCTCCTTCTTGCATTTGCGTAATGAAACTTGAGCTATTCTTGATAAGTTCAAACTCAGTGTTAGAACATTCCTAGATTTACGAGATGGTCCGAGAATAATAATAATAATAATAATAATAATAATAATAATAATAATAATAATAATAGATGTATGAAGATGCAAGTGTTGCGGAAGGTTTCTTTACGTTGTACTCAACAATGATTACAGTTTTAAATAGAAAGGTGGAGTTGTACGTTGCCTGTTCATTTCTCCAGGAGCCACCCATTGTGAGAGGAGACACAGCATGATATGAATAAATTATCATTTTTGTTGTAATGTTGTGGATGTTTTCTGCTCTATGCGCTCAGCCGCGATGAGCAGTTTTAAGTATGAATGCAAGGGTAATGATTGCCTTACCGTCTCCCGGGAGCCACCCTTCGTTAGGGAAAACAGCTCAGTATATTATAGTGTCTGAACTTATTGCTCACAGTGCCAAAGAGCCATAAACGTTTCCTCATTCAATTTGGAAATAAGTTAAATGGTCTTAAAATGTCAAGTGGTACATACGTCACGTTTTAATTGCAGGTTTCAACACTCTCTCTCTCTCTCTCTCTCTCTCTCTCTCTCTCTCTCTCTCTCTCTCTCTCTTCTCATGGGAAATTCTCCATAAGGGGAGAATTCCTAAGTAAAATCCAAAGATGAGTTTTCCAAAGAAGGGCTGACAGACTGAATACGGAAAATTCTGCAATTTCTGTGGACAGACAAACAGACCAGGGTGTGACGTTAATCATACTTCAACTTTTCTTAAATACATAATTGAATAAATGTTGACTGAAAATTTCTCATTAGCAGGAAAAAAATAGAAAGGAAGGGATTGAGAGAGTAATCACATTACAAATTGTTTATTGAATAAATAATTGGATTAGCGGTGATTAAAACTTTTCCCTTATTTGTTATAGTGAAAGAGAGAAGAGGGAAGAGTAATCGTCAAGTAAATTATTTTATAGAATAAATGATTGTATAAGCGTGGATTAAAAATTTCTCTTTAAGAGAGAGAGAGAGAGAGAGAGTAATCATACTGCAAATTCTTTACTGAATAATTTTGATTGAATAAATATTAATCGAAAACTACTATTGAGAGAGAGAGAGAGTAATCATATTGCAAATTCTATACTGAATAAATGATTGAATGAACACTTACTATAAATTACAGCTAAAAGAGAGAGAGAGAGTAACCATACTGCAAATTCTTTAGTAAATAAACGATTGGATGAACACTAACTGTAAATTACTGCCAAAAGAGAGAGAGAGAGAGAGAGAGAGAGAGAGAGAGAGAGAGAGAGATAATACTGCCAAGTGTTTATAGCATAAATATTTGTGAGCTGAGGAAACGTCCGCCGATGGGAGTGGCTGGCATGCCTGTGAACACAGGCGTTGACCCAATATTTGAAGAGCGTTCATGCATTAGGGTTATTACACAAAATAGGTTCTTGTGGGAACCCCCGAAGAGAGAAGCCGAAGATTAAGTACTAAGGGTAAAAGAGGAAATCGTTTGTCATTCTTATTGGTGGAGGTCACGGTCCTAGGAACTGAGCGTGTCAGAGAGAGAGATAGAGAAACTCTGTTTATTGAATAAATATTGTTGAATCTGTTGGGTAAATATTTACATTTTCCTTACACATAGCAGATAGGTAGGTAGATGGTGATGTGAATATTCAATGGAAATTTCACTTATTCACAACATAGTTGTACTAATGGATTCCTTTAAAAATTTGTGCTCAGGTTAGAAGTACAGTATTTTTCAGTACAGAAATAAAAGTGGACCACATGCATGTTTGTGTATATATATATATATATATATATATATATATATATATATATATATATATATATATATATATATATATATACACATATAATGTATGTACGTGTATATGTATATATATATATATATATATATATATATATATATATATATATATATTATATATATATATATATATATATATATTATATATATATATATATATATATATATATATATATATATATATATATATATGTGTGTGTGTGTGTGTGTGTAATGACGGACATGAGTGGGTATATTATTATAAATTATTAGCAGAATGTAGGTGAACTTTTTTTTTACTTTAAGTAAATAAATGAAACGCGATGTAAACAGCCAAAAACATAAAAACGGACATTCCTTGCTGTAGGCAGATACTGCAGGCTTCCTTTTGAAGAAAAGAGAAGGTTACGAAAAAGAGGAAAGAAAATAGAATAACTTGCTTTCAAGCGACGAATGCGGCTTGAATTCAACCAGTGCAACTGGCAAAATTCCAAAGAAAAGTGAGATACAATACAAATGCTGTTGCCACTTTAGACAGTAAAAATCATCGTCTGCACCAAATATTTCCAGAAGGTAAATACCGAATGTCAAATAACAAAGGTGAAGGTAGAATAAAAAAAAAAAAACAGGTATGACGACTGTTCGTTGTCTTTCGCTGAATATTTTTGTTTCCTCTTCTCCCTTGGATTGTAACCATTGTTTATGGTTTGCTATGTCTTCGGCTCTACCTTTCCTAGAGCCTTTGAGGTTGCGGGGCGGGGCTAGAAGGATGGATTCCAGAGCAATATTCCCTCCTTTTAGATTTATGAACCACGATCATGTTTTTCTGTAATGAGAATCATCAGCAAAGATACGCCGTTATCGCTCTTAATATATATCGTTAATTTTACTACATTTATTAAACATATAACCTAAAAAAAAGTTTTTTCTCTCTCTCTCTCTCTCTCTCTCTCTCTCTATATATATATATATATATATATATATATATATATATATATATATATATATATATATATATATATATAATATATATATATTTATATATATATATACATATAAATATGTATATATATATATATTCTTATATATATGTATATATATATACCATATTTACATTATATATATGTACATATATGATATCGGTGTGATAGAGACAATATTAAACTATATGTCTCAGTTACTGACATAGTGAAAAATATCTGAATATGTTTCGAAGATATTAACGGAATAAAGACTATTCTCAAGACACATTAAGAAAGTAAAATTTCTCAGATATGAATAAAAAAAGAATGATAAAAGCGTCAATAACCTGGTGGTTGATTTCACATAGCCTAGATATTGTAGAAGATAGTATTCCATTCATGATATACAATATACTATGAAACCCCATTTCTCGTGGACTTTCTAGACCCCGTAGGGAGGCTGCGCCTACCGCTGTCATAATATCAAAGATTATTGGAACTGCCTCTTAGGTATTACGTCCAGCTTTCACACTGACGTGCAGATTTAGAGTGAATTCCTTGGGACGGCAGTAACAGAGTTGAGAAAATGTGCATTACTATTTTATTAATAATAATAATAATAATAATAATAATAATAATAATAATAATAATAATAATAATAGACTGCATTTTCAGTTTTGATTCATAATTATGGGAAATAATGAAGATAAGGAAATTGAATAAATATATATATATATATATATATATATATATATATATATATATATATATATATATATATATATATATATATATATATATATATACGAGGGTAAGTCAAAAGTCCAGGAAAAAATTGTTGAATGATGTATTTACACAGGAATGAAACAACCAAATACTTGGTAAACAATTATCAGATGTAGTGATCCATATAGACTTTTCAGTCATCCTCTTGCTACTGTGGTGTTAACATCTGCTTCAGAAAAGTAACTTCTTGAACCCATGGAAAATAAAAATTTTGAGATGAGATAACATCAAGTTCCCTGACCAAGCTTGATTGGAAACCAGGAAAATTATTGAAGTTTTGTAACAAGTTTATGGAGATTTTCTCCATCTAAATCAGTTGTTTATGATTGATAAAGGATTTAAGGATGGTCGGGGAGGACCTCAAAGACAACCCAAAGAGGGAAGACCATCGACTGCAAAAAATGAAAGAAGTGTGGCTTTGGTGCAGAATCTAGTGGATGAAGATCGTCGGATTACTATCGATATGATAGCTAATGAAACTGGGATCTCCATGGTTCCGCATTTTCAATTTTAAATGAAAATCTTGGTTTTTTCAGCACGTTGGGTCCAAAAAGCGTTGCGCGAAGACCAACTGCATCAAAGAGCTGAACTTTTCTCTTGCAGTTTTAACGAAGATTGAATCAAATGAATCAGAGTTTTTTGACCGGATTGTTACTGGAGATGAAACTTGATCCATCAATATGACCCAGAAAGTAAAATTCAATCAAAGCAATGGTTACCAAGAGGTTCAGCTGCACCAGTGAAGTTCAAAGTGGCGAGATCTGCCCAGAAGGTTTGGCAACAGTGTTTTGGGACCCAAAGGGAGTGATTTTGATTGATTTCCTTGAAGGACAAAAACAATCACCGGGAACTACTACAAAGGTGTTTTGCAAAAACTGAAGACTGCATTGGCTAAAAACGTCGAGGAAAGTTGCACCGCAGAATTTTGTTCCATCATGATAACGCTCCAGCACATTCATCAAGGGTTGCAAGAGAAGTCCTACGGAAATTTAGGTGGGAAACTCTTCCACATCCTCCTTATAGTCCTGATCTTGCTCCTTCAGATTTTTCCTGTTCCTAAAACTCAAGGAACACTCTAAGAGGAGTCCGGTTTGAATCTTGGATGCTGCTAAACATGCAGTTTCAACATGGTTTAATAGAAAGGCCCCTCTACAAAGAAGGGGTTGCAGAGGTGGAAACAGCGCCTTGAAAAGTGTATATAGTTAGGTGGTAGATATGTAGAAAAATGATGTTTGAATTTCCTTAAATAAAGAGTATATTGAATTTTTCTGGAACTTTTTGACTTTACCCTCGTATATCAGTGTGAGGGTGGGAAGGGAAACCAGTTAACTCTAACATATTTTTATTTCCAACGTTTCTCTATTACATCTTCAGGATCTGTTGAATAATGAACAGATTACTTAAAAGTTACTGTAAAAGCTTTAAAAATCATAAGAAAATAAAAATTAAAATTCACCAAATACAATACAGCTAAAAATAACACAGAACAAAAAAACCGCTAACCAACCTTAGTGGAGAGAGAAAACAACAGAATACTTATAGACAGAGTTAAGTTGTGTAGAGGAGGTATTTAACTGGGGACTAGTTGTTTGATAAACACTGACTCGAGTATAGGCAAAATTATGCTGAAGTCCAATATGAGTTTTGCAAATTTTAGAATGAGCTCTGATATTAGAATGTTCTGACTGGAGAGCCTACAACCAGTACAAAAACCCGATGGGATGACCTCAGTAACCTCCTCGTGATCCGACAACTAGTCCCCAGTTAAATACCCAAACCTCTTACCTGAGCTGACAACATGTCTCTATCGGTTTTTTGTTCTGTTATTTTTAGCTGTATATTTGGTGAATTTTATTTTAATTTTTTTATATTTCTTATGATTTTTAAAGCTTTAAGAAACTTTTAAGTGAATTATTCAACAGATCCCAAGATGTAATAGAGGAAACGTTGTAAAGAAATATGTTAGGTTTGGTCCACCACACTGACTGGTCGTCGCCTATCCTTGCTTTGATATATATATATATATATATATATATATATATATATATATATATATATATATATATATAGCGAGATGATAGATAGATAGATAGATTATATTTTGTCACTAATTTTACACATGATGTTCATAAAATTTAAAATATTTCGCCAGAAATAACCTATCAGTATCGAATGCAATCCAAGTACTATGGGGATTTATTTCTAAAGCAAAAGACATAGATCGAGTTCGGTTTGAAGTTGATGCTTGATTCCCTTGGGGTGTTACGCTTAATGTTGAAATGTACTTATACCTAGACATACATTATATATATAATGTGTGTGCGTGTGTGTATACATATAAACATAAATATATATACATATATATTGCATGTATGTATTGTTGTGTTTCTGGTGTTGTACACCAGTTGCTTTGCTGTACACGGGTACGTGATACGAAAAAAAAAATATATTGGGTCTAGCGGAAAAAAGACCAGTTCTCGCTAGGCCTACTAGGGAAAAAAACCCAATGTTTCAATGTAACATATCATTTTAGCTGACAACATTCTTATCTCCTGAATAAAATATACGCAAATGTGAAAATGGAATGGTTGTCAATGAAGGCATGAATAAGTAAATCTAAGGAATTGAATTCCATGGTTCAGTTGATGTGATTGTTTGAACATTAATCGCTTTAATCCCTAATCCAATGTATTTTTTTCCTTTATGCTGTTGATGAAGGTCAGAAATTCGTAACATTCCAGTTCTTGAACATTTACGGTTCTATTGCTTCTTCAGTGGTCATAATCCATTTTTCCCAACATGCTCTTAAGCCACAACGTCAGATATTTCTAAGGTAACAATAAATTTTTCCAAATTTTTCCTGTATGTGTCTTTCACGAGAAACAATGCACATACAGTTATGTTAAACTTCGAAAATATTTTTCGAAGTTTAACGTAGTATCCTTAATTACCCTGCATTTTCCTTTTTAATTTATTAGATGTTTGGTAAAACAGGGCGAAAATTCGTAAACTAATTCACAAAAATGGCACTATTTTGATGAGCTAATGCAAACCAGTGAATCAGATATACAAAGTCATGATCATGAAAGCATCCGAGAAATCAAGTTACGTGCTTAGAGAGGGATCTTTGTCGAATTAAATTCACACATTGATTCAAAGAAATTGTTCCGTGAAAATTTCCTTGAAATCAGCCAGTGAATGAATTTATTTATGAAATGAAAGGTTTTATATAGTAAAGAAAACGAACTGGCAATTATTTCACCAGAGATGACATCGCTCCCGCCACTTCTTAACTTCTTACACAACTTCACAATCAGTAGTTGAAATAGGAGCACAATTCCGCTGTCATCCGACACCCAACCCCCTCTACACACACGCACATACACACACTCACGCACAGAAAATACCTTTCAACTATGCAAGTCAGAAATGCAGAAAGTAATGGTGCAATCGCCTGTCTCCCGATTCAGTTTCCCATATGAAATATTTGGATGATGTACATCAGAACTTCTGAAAATATTGCGTCAAAGGAAAATTACAAAGAGAGTCATACAGAAAGTGAATATTCCGCTTTTGATACGTTTTTCAGTATCTATTATTATTTTATCGCGCTGAATATTTAGATGTTAGTTTTGTGTAAACGTAAACTTTTGAAATTATATGTTTTCATTACTGACATTCCAGCATGAGTTTTCTAAATATTGGAGTATTAATATTATACAGTGGACTTGACGAGTTTATTTCAGCACTGACTGGCATTGAGACATTCGGACATATATAGGTATACAGAAATGAATTTAAATTTACTTAACAATTTTTCGTAACTAATACTAGAGTAAGTCCATGATATAAATGACCATTACCATGTTACTTATCTTATTGGATTTTTCATATTAATGATAGTTTTTCTCCTCAGCTTATGTATAGATATTAAAATATTTATTATTTTCATGGATTTTTACTGATGATGCTAGATTTGTTCTCCTTGACGCAAGTGGGTATTGATATATTTCTTAATTGTCAATAGGTTTTTCTAACTAATGCTACATCCCTCATGATATAATTGAACCTCAATATATTTCTTTACCTCTTATGAATTTTTCCAGCCAGTGCTAGAATTTCCCTCCATGATAATAAATGAACAATTGGAGTTTTATCAGTGTGATAATCAGGACAGCGCTAACTTTCCCCATCACTGCAACACTTTCCCAGGATGAGAAAACTCAAGTTTTAATTGACTCATACAAAATTCCGTCGAAAAGGATCCCTGGGAATTCGTTCGAAACGCTTAATTTTCCCCCAGTTATTTCGTGTATTATTTATGCCATAACCTTTGTTCCCTGTAGGGGGGTAGTGCTGCTGCCAGTGCATCTCAAGCGGTGCACTGTAGGCATTACTCAAAGTTCTTTGCAGCGTCCCTTCGGCCCCTAGCCGCTACTCCTTTCATTCCTTTTACTGTACCTTTGTTCATATTCGCTTTCTTCTGTCTTACTTTCCACCTTTTCCTCCTTGTACACTTTTCAAACCTTTCTGCTCTTAATTTTCCTTTCAGCGCTGAATGACCTCATAGGTCCCAGTGCTTGGACTTTGGCCAAAATACTATATTCCTATATTCCATAACTTTGTTAATTGATCATTTAGTGTTTCATTTGACTTATTTGCACTGATAGTAATGGCAGTTTTCTTGGTAGGTGTAGTGGTAGAGTCATTTTTATCAAGTAAATTTTTATTGATAATGAAAATGAAATTAGGAGCAGCAAATACAGTTGCAACTACGGAAGCATCGTAGTAGCAGCAGACATGGCGTTATTTGTTCTGACATAATTATCAATACAATAATTTTTGCTCTCTTATATCGCCGTTATAATTATCACTACCATCTGGCTGTCATTTTGATCACCAGCATAATTATTACCACCTTTGCGTTATAATTATAACTACCATTATGTTTGTCAATCATATGTCCATTGTAATTATTGCAGTCATTTTTATTTACATCGTCAACATAATTATCACTAGTATCACTTTTATCATTTACATTGCCATTATAACTGTCACTATTATTCGCTTTGTCATTTGCATTGCCATTATAAATATCACTATCATTTCCTTTTTTAATTGGTGTGGGTGGGGGGGGGTGAGGCGGGCAGGTGGCGGCCTGGGCAGTAGTGCTCGTCCCATTGAACTATGCTCTTGAAAAAAAAAAAGGTGGCTGTAACAGATATGTTTTCACAAAGAAAATGAAAACATTTGGCCCGTAACTCTTACGAATAAGTTACACGAACATAATTTCGAAACATAACGGTGACACTTAAAATTCCAGCTTAAAAATGCAGCTATTTTCTCTGAAAAAAAAATTGTTCTTGCCGCATAGCTAATTCGATTAAGTTTTCGTAATGATTTATGTCTAAAATCGCTAAATGTATTTTTTTTTTTTTTTCAAACAATACCGTGATTTTCCCTCGTACCTGATTCACACAATAAACTCATAAATAAATGGTGCTATATCTTCACTTATGCGTGTTTTGTAACACGCGGATTAGTCATTCAATGTAACTTATTTAGTCATTTAGTGTAACTTATTTAGTTATTCAATGTAACTCATTCAGTGTAACTTATTTAGTCATTCAATGTACCTTATTTGGTCATTCAGCGTAACTTGAGATCATATTAGACTTAACAAGGATGTTCTTAGTATAAACTCAGTAGTTATCTTGGTGAATGAATACGAATTCGTTTGGTTTTCTTTCTCCACAACACCAAGAATTCCCTTTTTACTTGAGCTGATTTTTATTTTTCCGTCGGCAAATACTTCCCAGGCGTAAAAAGAAATCCCGAGTATTTATTCCCGGAATTGACTTTCAAATCTTAAATCGTCGATTCAGAGAAAGAGGATTTTACAGAGATTCAGCTCTCTGATAGATGACTTCTTTCCAAATTGGATTGCTGTAGCCTGGTATGCTAGTGTGTCTGGTATAGCTGAAAGTTGCTTTGTAAGAGATTTTTATGATTTTTATTTGCAATATAAACATTTCCACGTCCTTTTATGTATCTTTTTACATTTGGTATGTTCTGATTAATGCTTCCCCTCTTTTCTCGCATTATCATTATCATTTAGTAGATGAAACCTATTCATATGGAACAAGCCCACATCTGCCACATCTTGAAATTACAGTCTCTAAAGAATGAGATATTCATTTGAAAGAAGTAGCAGAATGTAATAGGAAATACAGAAACAAAGGACAAGTTTTAGAAGAGAAAAAAATAAATTAACAAATTAATAAATAAATAGATAAAAATGCAAGTAAATTATAAAATACAAGGAGACTTGCTTCTGGGTAGTGGAAGTTTGATTTGCCACTTGTTGCCTTTTCCTTGATCCATATAAATGTTTGAACATTTTAAACAGTAATGATAAATAATATATCAAATGACAGATCTACCTGACAATCATAACAGTAACCACAAAACATGACGAACGACAGATATTCTGTGGAACAGCCTCCCTTCAGAGGATGTCGTGCAGTTGGAACTTCTGAAGTTCAAGCGAAGATGCAATGCATTCCTACGTAAATACGTAAATTCTCCTTGTATTATAATTATTTACTTACATTTTTATTTATTTATTTATTTATTTATTTATTTATTTATTTATGAGTTAATTTATCTGTTTGTCTAATAACTGATCTGCCCTTTCTGTTACTACTTTCGAATGAACACCATATTCTACTGAAGCTTGAATTCCAAGTCAATGGCCCCCTATGGGCTTTTTTCATGTGAATAGGGTTCACCTTCTGAATAATAATAAAATAATAGTAATACCAATTCTATCATTCGCCTCTTCGATTCATGGCGTCCATTCTCCGCAATATTCGCCATCACAAACCGCCCTTGTCCTGCAGCCTCATATCCGCCAGCCCACTTTGCATTTCCAGATAGGGTCTGTGCTTTCCCTCTCTCTCAGATCGGAGGAAATGGTGAGAGACTGCTTTCTGAGTAAAGAAAGCGGCTTCTGCATTAGATATCACTTAGTTCCGTGTGTTTGTGTTGCCTGTGTGTTGTGCGTGTGTGTGTGCGTGTGTGTGTGTGTGTGTGTGTGTGTGGAATATTTCATGATAAAAGGTATTTGATTTCTAATGTAATTTGTATTTCTAATGTAATGTATATATATATATATATATATATATATATATATATATATATATAGAGAGAGAGAGAGAGAGAGAGAGAGAGAGAGAGAGAGAGAGAGAGAGAGAGAGAGAGAGAGAGAGATTTTGGTAGAAGGTAGATAGATAAAATATACATACAAATACATATATATACATATATATATATGTATATATAATCTCACTCAAATCGCATTTGCTTTTGTTAGTCAGCTTGATATGCCAGTGAGAAAAGTCCATGGCGCTTCTTTGTATTAAAGTTTTCTTAAATTAAGTCTCTCCAGCTAAGCGTATTCTCGGACACCTCCCCAACCCTTGTCCCTCAAACAAAGGTGAAGAACTGAATAACTGAAAGGTAAAACAGTCTGTCATTAAAATGATAAATCATAGCACCAAGTTGTGGGTAATTGCAAGTCTGCGGGTGGCCAGTGTATCATTCACTGCTATTCATTCTGGTTCATTACAAGCTTATTCAGTGACGATTACGTCATAATACGTGTGTGCGCTGTAGTTACAGAGCTTAGGGTTTCAGATTGAGCGTATTCAAGCTTCTTAATCCTAATGACAAGGGAAGATAGATGGAATAAGCAATATTCACGCTATTAAGATATCGATGGACACGATAGCAAAGGTAATGATGAATGACTATCTTGTAAATTATGATGGATTTCAGGAAGAACTGAGAGCTTGGACGTAAATTTCCAGCCATCAAGCGAAAAAAACGAACTTGATATCGCATGACCGCACTGAGGACGGGTCTGATGTATTTCAGGTAAAATGTAATAAATTCGACTAATGTAATATGTTATCTGTGAGTTGCAAAAAATTCAGGCCGTGACAACACAGTCGGTTAGTGGCTGGCCAGTTCCCTAAGCAGACCCCGTTTTGATGGCGTTTCTTCATTTAATCCCCAAAAGTCAGGTTCCGAGGTTTTAGTAAAAGAGCGTCCCTCACGTAAAAAAGTCTGTTTTCGGGCCAGCCCTAGGAGAGCTGTTAATCAGCTTAGTGGACTGGTTAAACTAAGGTATACTTTTCCTACTCTCCTTTTACCAGGTAACAAGGACATTAACTAAATGGAACCATAGCAGAAACGTATGCTATATTTTGGAAAACTTAAAATTCAGGCGTTTGTTTGAAATGTTGCAGAGTAGAGAGTCAGTTAATTTGTAGACAGCGTAATTAGCTCAGGGTGCACTGTCGTGGAAAATAACTAACGTGGAAATTGAAAACGGAAAACATGGCCGTGGGAAAACGCAGGTGTGAACTTGAAGATACCGAATGTGAGTAATGAAAATAATGAGTATGGTCGTGGAAATCATGACGACAATAGAAAATAGTCAGTATTCCCTTGGTGGAGACCACGGAAACTACCGGACACGATAGGTAAACTAGAAAAGAATACATCAAATAAGAGGATGGAAAATAAAGAAGGAAGTCGTTGACAGCAGGAAGCAAGACCCTTTAGAAATAGAAAATCGTATATAAGACCACAGACAACAGTGAACAAAGCCATGGAAAATTCAAAACAGCGAAACCATGAAAAATAGCGAAGTCTGTTACATAAAACAAGAAGAATTATGGAAATAGATAATAGAGAATAAGCCTATGGGAAATAACGACATAATCCATGGAAAAGAGAGCGTTTCCCAAAAAATCTGGAAAATAGTCAATTTTATCAAGAAATTTGGAAATAGCAAAGACCATGTAAAA
>NC_089755.1:39902620-39930120 GCF_040412425.1 Macrobrachium rosenbergii
TAAACAAGTGAATAAATAAATGACTACAATTCCTTTGCAGGAAATGGCAGAGGACATCATGAGGAAATGCCAGGAAAGTTTGACACTCTGGAAAAGTTGCACCAATGGATGGAAGTTACGGCACTTTGAAGGAGAGTCATTCTTAATAAAATTGTTCCTGGCCTTGATAGTTATGCGGTAAACGTTTCTTGTATTGGGCAGGATGGAAGGTAGGGATGTGACACAGGACATTAATTTTTTGCTTCCTGCTCAAACAAAGATTTGACTTGTATTTGCGTGTGCCCGGCACTTACGTAGGTCATCCATTGGGCAGAATTAATTCATCTGCAATTGTATCGTGCTTGTTGTGTACTGATTACACTGTCTTGCTTTGCTTTATTTATTGTTTAAAAGTTTGCTGAAAGTCCGGGTTACACAGAGAAAAGGTAAATATTATATACACATGCCATTTTATATAGTAGTATATCCTGAGGTCAAAGGTTTGACTGCATTCATTAGGCCTTGATACGAAATGAGCCCAACCCTCGGGGTAGAACCTTACCGGATAGGCAATACAGTGACCTTTCCTAGCGCCGGCCCGAAGATAGTAAAAAGAAATAAGAGGTAAAGAAAAATTACCTTTAACTAACCTTTCAGAGCCGATATATCTGCTTCTTAAAATTCACGCGCGTTTAACAGTGAAATGAATGCAAGAGTAGAGGTGTCGTCTTGTAAACATTTTAGAGATTTTTTGTAAACGTTAATTTAAGAATTGGGAATTATTTATGCAAACGCAAACTGAGAGAACGAAGATTTAGGTCTGTGGAAGCAACGTGACTAGATTAGGTCCTCTGAAATACTATAACGAGAAGAAGGCAGTCCACATTAAGAACTTGATGGAAAAATAATAAACGAGAATATATACATGTAAATGTATTATATATATGCATATATATATACATATATATATGCATATATATACATATATATATGTATGTGTGTATGTGTACGTATGTAAAATGATGTAATTATCCTTGCTTTTACGAGCCAGTGAGTAAAAATGACATAAAACGCATGTCCTGCAAATGGTAATGGAACCTTCACCTCTTAAAGACTGATAGTTCTATCCTAGTCTGAGACTTATTCAATAGCAGATGGAAGTAACATCTGAATATTTAAGGTGGATTTTGAACGCAACATTTTCTGCTGACAGATGTTCTATGTAAAGCCACATAAAAAGCTTAAGAGTGGGGATGCATAATACATCCCTGCTCTAAACTTTTCATGTGGATATACATAGAAATGGGTCTCTAGACTCCTGGCCGTGGGATCCCTGCCTGTGATATTATTATTATTATTATTATTATTATTATTATTATTATTATTATTATTATTATTATTATTATTGTTGTTGTTGTTGTTAGTAGTGGTGATCTCTTGCTTCCTTCTCTTTTCCGTCTTCATAACCTTGACGAAAATTACATCTGATGATTTTTTTTTTTAAACAACAAAGAAAATCTGTGAGCAGAAAATGGTGCTTTCAAAATCCACCTTAAATATCCGGATGTTACTTCCATCTTCTATTAAATAAGTCTCAGACTAGGATAGAACTATCAGTCTTTAAGAGGTGAAGGCGCCATTGCCCTTTGCCGAACATGTTTTTTATGTCGATATTTTTATTCACTGGCTCTTAAAAGAAAGGATAATTACGTCATTTTATGTATATAATATGTATATACATGTACGGTATATAACAAATTTATATGTATATATTTATGTATGTAACGATTATATATACATATATTTACATTTGATATATATATTATATATATATATATATATATATATATATATATATATATATATATATATATATATATATATATATATATATATATATATATATATATATATATATATATATATATATATTTGTACTTACGTACATACTCAGAAAAGAGGGGAAGGAGAAAATAAAATTTCTTTCTATTCCAACAAGGAAAGGAAGGTAATGAAATTTATCACTCGCCTGACGTAGTCACTTTATATGCTAACTCTCAATTTGATGATTAGTCCATCCCCGAGAGAATTAATGTACCGCTTCCATTTATCGTTGAACTCATTTTCGTTTCTAATGATGCAGAAATCATCATCTTGCAAGTTTTATAAAGATATTTTCTATTCACGATCGAGTGTCTCATCGAGAATTCAGCTGAAGTCAAGCGAAATTCTCACAGTTCAAGTTAGGTTTTCATTTAATTTTTATGTTGATTTGTCGTCATTATTCTTAATTAAACTGTGGTTACATTTTTAACTTGAATTGGCGTCAAGTACTTAAACTTAATTGTTAAGTGTTTCAAGCATGGTGGTCAAATCTATTTTAAGTTGAATGAACGTCCTATTTTTCAGATGATTATTCGTTCCATTTCCTGTCTGCACTGTCGTAGTATTTTTAACCTGGATTGCCGTCAAATTTTCTCATGGTTGATTGTCCTGAAAAATTTGTTCCGCTGAGCAGTAGTCACATTTCTTGAAAGTGAATTATGCTGCATATTTTCATGTCCAGTATATGAAAAAAAATAACTCCACATTGACAACAGAGATTCATATTAAAAATCAAGTAAGAAAGGACAATAAATTAAAAGCATGGCTTCCCCTGAACCAAAAAAAAATCCACCATAAATGGCATTTTTTCGTTCTAGAACTCAAAAGATTCAGATTTAAATAAAAACATATACGCTTTCTTTTTGCAGCCATTTACTAAATTACCTTGATGGAAAAGGCAACTGGAACGAAACCATTAATCTCGGTTTAGAAGACTTGATGGTTTCCTGCCCTCCATTCCCAGTTTATTCAATTTCTTCATTGTCTCCCTGCGTGAAGATTATAATAGAGTTACTGGTACAGGAGTTTCACAGTTTACACACACACACACCATATATATATATATATATATATATATATATATATATATATATATATATATATATATATATATATATATATATATATATATATTATTTATTTATACATGTAATTTATATATATATGTATAGTGTGTGCATTGTGTGTGTATTTTTATGTATGTTTGTGTATATATGTGTGCGTTTTTTGTGTTGTATAAACCCGAATCCACACACTCTCATGTATATCATATGACCCTCGTGTTTTCAAAATTTCATGGGTATTTTCTTTTCTTTGCAAAGCATTGTCCCTTGACCATTAAACTGAACTCTATTTGCGACAAACTAAGCAACAATCCTTGGTGTATTGAAGCTCAGTGGAACTTACTGCCACTCACACCAGTTTCCTGATGTCTGCTGTAAGTTCTGTGCTTTGATTTTTCTGGGATGGGGTTGCTAGCTCAATTACTTCTCAGACAGGAGCGAGAGCTTATGTGCTAACGGCTTTTAAAATTCACTGCTGATCATCCATCCAAGTATTGAGTAGACGAGCTACACAGCTGGTCGTTGGACCCATCTGTATAGCAAACGTGTTGCTGGCTGTCATTCCTCGGTGGTTACGCATCCAAACTTTGACCAAATCCAGCAAGTAGGGTTCAATATAGTCGGATTTTTTTTCGCACCATTGCTGCTCGCACCAGACTCCTGGGTTTTACGGAATTATCTGAGCCGCCTTCATTGTATCTTTATTTTTCACGAAACTGAGTCAGTAACCCAACTCTCAGCTTTTCAGAAGTCCTGACTTTTTTCTTTCTTTAATGCGACAATTAAAAATTATCTGATGGTTATCGATTGGGTAGAGGTTGAAAAAATAATCTTGAACTAGCAATGCTGAATTTTGTAATATCGCTTTTCAACGGAAAACCTTTTTATTTATGATTTAAAAATGAATTATCTTTCAGACTCATAGCTTGTTATATAATTGAAACAGGCTCTCATTTTCATCATAAAAAAATACTATTCATTAAATAAAAAGCGTTTTTTTTTCGAATTTTTAGGTCTTTATTATTAAAATTTAAAGTTCTTTTATTTATAGCCTTCCTGAAAAAATAATAATCCATTGATAGTGGTTTTTTACCTTTCGATAAAAAAATATATATTTTTAAAACTCACCAATTATTCTTCGCCATTAAACTAGGCCGTAGTTTTATTCGTAACTTTCCTCTAACTGTAAAACTCTTATTCTTTCATTCTTTTCGCTTTCATTTTCCCAAATATAAAGCCTCTTAAATGGTAACATGGTAAAAGAAAGGTTGGCAAAAGGTTTTCTTTTCATATTCATGTTTTATTCTTTGAAAGTGAGGATTTTGTCTATACAGTTCGTACTGCGATTTAGAGATTTTCATTTCCATATGTACTGCAGGATCTGCTGAATGCGGACACGGCAAACAAAGTACTTGTAAGATCTGCAGCTTCTCAAAAGAGAATTCATCCTATTGATAATTTTCTGCATACTTTATGATTTGATTAACGTGACCTTTCCTTTTCTCTATTCTTCCTGTTGTAAATTTTTTTTTTTTATTCATTTTCTGAATCTATTCGATAGAGATCAGTTTGTGGTTCACATTTATAACTTATCAAGAAAGAGGACACTTTTATTTACACGTTTCTCGCTTTTATTTTTATTCTGAGTTTCACTTCGAAATATTAAACCATTTAATTTTGAACTGGAGTAAAGCATTTTTCTAAGTTCATTTTTATTTTTATAACACAAGCGTAATTTTTTTATATACATAAATTTCACTTATACATTTAACTCTGTTTCCTCCATTTTATTCTAGATATCCCTCCCTAAATCATGATATATTTTAAGTTTGCTTTTCAGATTCACTATTCATATTTTACAAAGATAAGCGGGTTTTATTTTTCCTAAACACTTCCTGCTCTAGATAATTCGAATTTTATTCCCGAATTTTTACATAAACTTTTTTCCACATGCAGCAGTGAAATGTAATTTCACTGTCATTGTTCCTCTTCTGTTAAATCTTCCTTCCATTGTACCTCAGATTTTGTACACCATTCAGAACATCTCGGGTTAATCCGGCCACGGAAAAGAATTTTCCTTCTCAATTCATAAATTTTAAGGAGTTTCAATTATTAATCTATTATTTTCTCTTTCGGCTCTCTCCTTCTTAGTTTATTCCTGATTTTCTTCCCATCGATGAAAAGAACTCTTCAATTCTGACAGGCAAAAGAGATTTATTTCAAGCCTTACTAATCCGGGACTCCCCGTTATTTCTATTACGAATTTACTGAGTGGCGTTAAGTAAACCTTTATCTTTGTTTTAATCCTATTATCGTATTATGAAGCGGAATATATTTTTATTAATATGAGTCCAACTATTGTGGAGGTCTCCTTCCATGAGAGTGTTCCTGATTTCATCATTTAATATACCTCGTGAACCAAGAGATGGAAAATCATTTTCTTCTACATTCGCAATTTCTTGCATTCAGAGAAACAGGACTTAATTTACTCTTTACTTACTTTAAAATTCCCTATTTACACTTGACCTTTCTTTGAAACTCCCCATTAATTGCATTCCCGCTTTCTCCCAAGGTAGAAAACCTCTCGGTTCCTGACACTGCCGGCATCTGGCACCATTTCCTGATTGATCTTTTCTCTCGGCAACAATGGCATTAATTAAAGGGTCATTTCGCGCCGTCTTTTCCAAAGACAGGAGGAAATCGGTTGTTTCTGCTATTTTATCGGTCAGTCGCCATCTTGAATTCCCGGAAGTGAATTTTCTTCGTATTTATTGCTTTATTGATTATCTTACATCGACTGAGTTATTTTTAAATTGGCACAGATACCTTAACTCCTCGACTCTCCATAAATTTTGGGCTATTATTATTATTATTATTATTATTATTATTATTATTATTATTATTATTATTATTATTATTCATTCGTGATATTATGACAAAAGTTAAGTATATCTTAGTTTAACCAGACCACTGAGCTGGTTATCATCTCCTAGAGAGGGCTGGCCCGAAGGATTAGATTTATTTTTACGTGGCTAAGAACCAACTGGTTACCTAGCAACGGGACCTACAGCTTATTGTGGAATCCGAACCACATTATGACGAGAAATGAATTTATGTCACCAGAAATAAATTCCTCTAATTCTTCATTGGCCGCTCGGAGAGTCGAACGCCTGCCAATATTATGAACAGTACCACATGTGGATACATTGACAGTGTACAAGTCAGCATTAAAAGATTGAAAGAATAAGATGGGTATAAAAAACTAAGTAAAAAATGCTAACAGAACAATATAACTCAAAATGAAAACTTAAAATTAAAAAAAAAAAACATGTCCTCATGACCTGGGCGTACGGAGTAGGGAATGAAAACTGGTGTACCGCACCCCCTGGGTTACCGTGACCAGTGACAATAAAACTCAGCGAGTTATTATAAAAAAATTAGTAGGGCAATCAAACTAATAAAGATTGCTGTTGAAGGAGAGAGCGGTAGAAGCAATTGATTCAATTCTGACTTTGGAAGAGACGCGGCAAATGACCTCTTAATTATTGGTATTGTTTCCGAGAAAAAAGATCAGTCGGGGAATGGGGGCTGAGGTTTTTTATTATTATTATTTTTTTCTTTTGGCTGGAAAGAAGCTTCGGATGAAGTTAATGGAGTGTTATAAACGGATAAAGTATCTAAATAAGTAAACAGTCGCTTGTCATAAGAGGGAAATCGTGAAGAAGAAAGGTATTTTCCAATTCAGGGTTCGAGGAGTTTTGAATCAGGAAAGAAATCAGGAATGGAACTTCAAGGAATGATTTAGGAAATCGCAGATCTACATATGAAATATTATT
Source organism: Macrobrachium rosenbergii (assembly GCF_040412425.1). NCBI lineage: Eukaryota > Metazoa > Arthropoda > Malacostraca > Decapoda > Palaemonidae > Macrobrachium > Macrobrachium rosenbergii. Next base: position 39,909,384 of record NC_089755.1, read on the forward strand.
CTGCATTGCGAAATTGCGGGTAAATGAGAACTCTCTTTTCCATTTCAGAGGGTTAAATGTTTTGTATTGAATAAGGAAATCATGAATAATTTTAATAAAGAAAATCTTTGACATTGGCAAATCGAATAAATTAAGAACAGAATAAATTAAGAACAGAAATTGATTTTATATATATATATATATATATATATATATATATATATATATATATATACATACATACATATACATATATAATATATAATATATATATATATATATATATATAATTGTATATATATATTATATATATATATATATATATATACATACATACATACATACATACATACATACAGTGTGTACATGATTCCCCGTCCGTCGCTGGTTCATCCCACATACATTATCATATTCCCTTCGGTAACATATATGAAAATATATTATCCGAGGTTGAGTGAATTGATATTTTGATTGTATATGAATGATAAATAGGAAATCCTTGTTTTTTGGAACAAGCTGAAATGGGAAATATGGGAGAAGTACTGTTTCCAAATGAGATTCATATTATCACACTTTTCTCCGATAGCGGAGTCCACGATAACCCATAATGCTGTACTGGATACAAACCACACATTTTTAACACACGCAACCACCAACAAAGTCATAAAGAATTCTGTACAAAATAAATGGTTTTTTTTTCTTTCTATCAAAAGTATAATCATATCCCAGCAGTTGGTATAAAGGTTTAATCAGTCTCGCTGCTCAAAAACAAAAAGGTATTTCAATAAGTCACTTGTCATTCTGATATTACAACAACAACAAAAAAAGCTGAAACTATTCATTTCCAAGAAAACATTTTAACGTATTTTTCTGCGTTTTTACTAGAATTCTGTTGTTTTTTTTTATTTCACTAAACAATGAATTGTTTTTTACAAACTCAGACTAATCAAGTTACTTTTTCATTACTTTTATTGCCAGAGATTACATAAGGAAGAGATTAAAATCATCAATTTGAACCAGTAAGTTCCATTTAAACTCATTTTTTGTGATAAAAAAATCAAGAAATGTATTTTCAATTATCAGGTAACTTTTAAGTCAAGTTCATTCTTAAAAGTTGCATAAGCAGTAGAAAAGAAAGCAATAATTTTCAATTATCAGGATTTTTTTCCTTACATTTTCTTCTGAGATTCCATAACTAATTTGCTAAAAGGCACATTTTGAATAAGCTTGTTACTTTTTTAGTTATTTTAGTTGTCTAGAATTGTACGAGGTTTAAAATTCCAATTTTAATTATTGAGGATCCATAGCACCATCTCAGTTTTATTAGGCTTAGAATACCAGTTCGTCGAAGAAATGCAAAATGACTTTGTACGTACTATCCTGTTCCCATATCCTATAAATCCGTATCATAATTTTTGTTTGAATTTTCCATACGTAACTGACGTGTTTGTTCGTTTTGGGGTGCGCGAACAGTTAAAGCTAGTTACACTTTCTTTTCTGTCATTTACGTCACCTATGGGCGTACTTTCTCATTGTCTCATGGGCCTCGTTGGAACCCATTGCTGCTTATAGGCTATTAGACTAGTGGAGTCTGTTGAGGAACTGACTTTTGGGATGCGGTTACTAGGACCACCCCTCCAGCTGTGTTTCGTTTATGCATCAGGCATTATATTCTGTGGATAATAATAATAATAATAATGCTACTCAATGACGTGAATTTCCAGTGTTGTAATGAGATCACAATAGAGTACACTGAGCTGCAATAAAGGATTTTATTATTATTATTATTATTATTATTATTATTATTATTATTATTATTATTTAGTATACTGTAATGTAATATAATTGTCTGAATTAAAAATTTTATTTAATTGTTTGATTCAGAAATTTTATTTTATTTCATCTTGCAATTCAGGGATTTTTATTTATTTAATAATAATAATTTAATAATAATTGTATTATTCAATAATAATAATAATAATAATAATAACTGAAAAGAAGATAAATCACTTGAAGATCCAAAATGTGAAAGGTTGTACGTAGGAAGCTTCGTACGAGGACTGGGGCGACAACCAAGGTATAAATATAAACAGGTAGAAGATCAAAGGGCAGGAAAAGGGCCTTGCGTACATTTTAATCTTTATATCTTATTCCTTTTAATTCCTCTATTATAATTTTTCATTCATAATAAATTATTTTATAATTTAGTGATTTATATAATATTGGATGTATAATTTTATTTATTTATTTTTTTTTTTTTTTTTTTTTCATTAGTATGATTGTTATATTACTACGTTTTATTTGAGGATCTATATTTAAATATTTTGTTTGGTTTAATGATGATAAATTTCGCTTTGTCTTGTAGTGCACTGAACAGTGCGGCAATAGCTAAAGGTCTTTTCAGCTTCAAGTATGATATAGTTTATATATTTCCCTGAATCCTTTCATCTTTAACGCTGCCTGTTACACATTCGTCCCCCACTTACCTCAATAACGAGATCGCAAACACTCTTAAAATGAAGATTCCTTTTGCAATGAACTTACGTAATCTTCTTACGTAAAGCATATAATTTACTCGAGTCTTTAGACAGAAAATATGTCGCAAATAATATTAACTGAACCCCCTGAAGAGATATGTCACGTTTAGTTGCATCGCTCTCGACAAAATAACAGAAAATAAAATATAAACCTGTTGGGAATACAGTCAAAAGATCTGGGGTTGACATCAGGAAGTCGTTAAAACTTCTTCAGAACAAAATATGACTTCGAATATAGTTTCTAAGAAGAAAAATGAGGACAATTGACCACGTCAAGGGAAGCAGTAAGGGCAGGTTACATTAGGCAAGACTTATCTCTCCTGCCATCCAAGATCATTTATATATATGTATATATAATATATGCATATATACATATATGTATATATATGAATATATATATTATATATGTACTATATGTATATATATATATATATATATATATAATATATATATATATATATATATATATATATATATATATATATATATACTGTGTGTGTGTGTGTGTGTGTGTGTGTGTGTAGAGAGTGTAGAGAGAGAGAGAGAGAGAGAGGAAAAGGTCCCGGCAAAATCTAAAGAGTAAGGAGCCTTCTGCACCAAAGGTAAAATCGTGACCTTATCTCGCGGTGATGTTACCTTCCCACACCTCAACCTGGGTCATGTGTCACACGAGCCTACAGAGTGAAAGCAAATTTCGTTTCAGATGTTTCTAAAGTTATTTTCATGGCATTTGATCGGCAGTCCCGAACACCAGTGCCGTGCTCGACTGTTAATCCTTACGGGAAAAACGGAAAACATTTTTTTATATCTTTTTCTTTTTCTCTTTTATTGTTGCATGTTGACGCTTACCTGAAATACTCTTCTTCAAAAGTGGACATGGTTCTGTCAGTATTCATAATAATTTTAAATATTATCAGTCTATGCAATCAGCAAACATTCAACGTTTTGTATCAGATAATTGTATTGATAATTTTAGTCAAAGTATACAATATAAAAGGTAAAAATAAGTTTCTATCCATACGAATATTTTCGACTGAGGAAGTCTATAAAAAAAACTCGTTAGATTTTATTCTTCAATTTATCATTTGATTAACATTATCATTATAAAATTTTGATACATGACAGTGGATTTTTATTGACTCTGATATTTTTTCTCTAAGATTTCCTTTACTGCGGCAGAGTATTTTTGATGGAAATTCTTTGGAAAGAAAGCTTTTTTATGTCAAAATCCACGCCTTTTTGTATCGGAAAGAAAATTGAGTTTTACAGAAGCAGGAATTCTTTACAAAATAAAACTTGCTTATCTTTATCCAATAAGAAAAACGAAACTGAAAGTTATTAAATTTACATTATATCAGGGTTTGAGGAGGAAAGTCAAGAATAAAACTGAGGAAAAAATGTTGAATGCATAAATGAAATTTATAAATAAAACCATGCTTCTGTTCATATAAAAAATCTGTCAGTTTGAAAATAGAATTTTATTCCTGATAAAAAAGTGAAAGGGATGATTTTATCAAGAAGAATATTGGAAGTAAATTTAAAAGCGAAGAGTGTTGATATAACCGAGAATCGTATAAATAAAAGTGACTTCTCTTTTAATAACTCGTGAATCTGAAAAGCGAGTTGTTCTGTATCGAACGGATTCAGGAGTAAGATTAAAAAAGAAATCCTTTACAACAGGAGGAATTCAGAAAAGGAAAGGTCACGTCAATCAAAACATAAAACACCGACAAATTTATAAATGGGAAGAAAATTCGTTTGAAAAGTTATGAATCTTATAGTAATATTTTATTACTAAGTCTGAATCTTATAGTAATATTTTATTACTAATCTGAATCTTATAGTAATATTTTATTACTAAGTCTGAATCTTATAGTAATATTTTATTAGTAGGAATCTTATGTAAATTTTTTATTACTAAAATCTTATAGTAATATTTTATTACTAAGTCCTTATAGTAATATTTATTACGGAGTCGCATTCAGTAAATTCAGGAAAATAAAATTTTATAAAAAAAAAAAAAAAGTCTTGCTTTGGAAAAATAAAGCTTGAATCCAGAAAGAAAACCTTTCGCCGAAGCTTTCTTTTACCATGTCAGGATATAAGAGGCTTTATATTATGGAATATGGAAAAGAATAAAATGAAAGAAAACGAGTTTTGCAGTTAGAGGACAATTGTGAATAAAAGTACATTCTACTGTACTTCAATGGTTAAAAAAATTCTAATTTTGAAAGATATATATTTTTTCATCGAGAAGAAAAGAAATACAGTTGCATGAGAATTTTATGGTTTCAGAGGGTATAAATAAAAGTACTTTAAATTTTATGAAAGACCTATGAGTACGAAAACGACGCTTTTTATTCAGCGAATAAAGAGTATTTTTTTCTCCATGATGAAATTTAGAACATGTTTTGATTTTATGATATACTCTGAGTCTGAAAAATAATCAATTTTAAATCATATAAATAAAGAAGTTTTCTATATATAAAGCTTATTGGAAAATTAAACAGTTCGTTTAAGATTATTTTTTGTTCAATGCCAAATCCATTAGCATCAGATAATTTTTAATCTGTCGTATTACAAGAAGAAAAATGTCAGGATATAAATAGAATTGAGCGTAGGATTAATGGCCTTGTTCCGTAAAAAGAAAAACCAAGGAGTCTGGTGCGAGCGGTAATAGCGCCAAAATCCCACAATATTGACCAGTTTTTGTATAACTGTGACAACTAGTCAGCGCTGGTTTTGGTCAATACTTAGATGGGTGAACGACACTAGCGGATCCAGAAAATTTTCATGAGTGCCACCAGTTTTCATATTATACATATATATATATATATATATATATATATATATATATATATATATATATATATATATATATATATATATATATATATATATAATATATATAAAACTGTATGAATATATATATATTTAAAATATGATGAAATATGCGGTTTATATATTATGGGATTCCGTATATGAACGGTTAAGATTATTATTATTATTATTATTATCGTTATTTTTTTCTCAAATTTTTATTTCAACTGGTTTTTTCCCCATTTCTAGATTTCTCATCCAGTGTCTAAATCTTCAAATTATTAAATTATTTGAATGTTGACTCATTTGCCCCAGGCCCGGCCCCTCCTAATTGGTGAACGATTAAATTTAAAAACCGTTATGAAATTGCTCCAACTCCCACCTCATTAATTATGACGTAAAAGCTTTAAAAGTTGACAAAGAAGACAGATTGTTACGTCAGTGGTTCCAGAGCTGGGAAGTAATGAGAGCATTGCAAAAGAGACGTTGGCATCGTAGATGAGAGTACCGTGTCCATCTGGTGAGGAAAAACAACGCCAAAACGGCTGACTTAGAAGCTTCATACTCTAACGGAAAAGAATACCAAAGATAAAAAGACGACTAAAAGGACAGACATATAATGAATATATTATATATGAAATATACCCATCATATATATAGCAGAAATTTTGAAATCAGACAAATCCCATTTTACTTTATATAAATGAGATCGGTAAGAACAAATGCATGGTTTGCAGAAAGAATGTAACACTCCTCAGAAAATGTTTTGGATAAAAAGACGAAACCTGTTTGGCTTTACAAATGAATGTTTCATTTTTCGTGAATATTTGCATATATGAATAAAAAAGAGTTGATTTATGTAAATGATTATGTTTCTATATTATATATAGTATATATATATATATATATATATATATATATCGATATGTATGCAACAAGATACAGTATATACATGCGATATATATGAAGTATTTATATATGAAGAAATGGATATATAGTATATTTTAAAGATTTAGTATATATATATGTAAAAAAGATTAAGAGAGGAAAGAGAAAACAATGGAGTGAATGGCAAAATACTATAGTAAAGGTAATAAAGCAAAAATATTGCTATTATTTATATATTTTTATAACACTGCTCTGATTTTTTTTGTATTTAAATGGGTGTATGGAGTACACACGGTGACACACATATGTGTATATATATATATATATATATATATATATATATATATATATATATATATATTATCAGTAAGAAGATTGTTGTTATTAAACGTTCGTTTTGTTATGTTTTGTAACAAACATTTCATTTCTTCGATACTAGATGATTTTCCGGAAGCTTTATATTTCGTTCTTATGTCATTATTATCTAAACTTCAATGTCATTATTTTGTATTATTTTTCAGTTTGAGGTCCGGGAACAACGAGGTCGAGTTTCACAGAACATCAAAAGTGTTTGAACTATAGTAAATCATTAGGTCCGTTGGCATTGAACGTAATCTCCGAACATGTCTCTTCATCGGGAATATGCTCAAGGATATGACACATGAGCATATCCTGGAGAGGTAGAACGTCCTCGTCATACTAGTTTACTCTTCAAGAGGTGTATTGCGTTCGAGGGAGCAGTGGCCTAGATTCTTTGAATCAAAGATTGTATTTGCACTGTATATTGATTTAAAGAGTCTGAAGTTATGTACAACAGATATTGAAAGACAATGACATAAAACAGTTTCTAGAGGAAAATGTAATTAAATTGGTAGTTACACAAGCACACACACGCAAAGAAAACAAATACACAAAGCACATATTTTGAAACACACACACTATATATATATATATATATATATATATATATATATATATATATATATATATATATATATATATATATATATATATATATATATATAAAATCAGTGTACAAATATTTAATATCAATTCGCTCTATCGGATATAATGATATTTTCATATATGATACCGATAGTGGTAAATTGATAATAAGTTCGTCGTCCCTGGGCTCTGAAACCAGCGAAGGACAAGAACTCAGGACTACAGTTTGGATTTATTAACCCAATGGCCCAGTTTTTATAAGTGGATACTTGTACATATATGAAACCCCGTCGAACTCAGGTGTTTGTATTTAGAGACGATATCCATGTACCTCTATATGTTGACCGTGTAGTGCGTTGTATATACGCAGCCATGTTATGACTTTTATCACATCACCGTGATTCATATACAATCAGTAAGCTGCAAACGTCCTTTAATATCCAATTGCTCTCCTTTGATTGCAGTCATATATATATATATATATATATATATATATATATATATATATATATATATATATATATACATACAGTATATATGTATATATATATATATATATATATATATATATATACATACAGTATATATTAATATATATATATCCTTGTAGGATGAGTTTGACTCAGGAACAGTCCGCAAGGCGAACAGAAATGGCACCATTATTACAATACGTTTTATTATGCCGACGTTTCAGGAAGGACAATTGGTATGAGTCGCATTTTGAGGTCCAATGATTAAAAACAAGTTTTATAAAAATCACACTAAAACATCGATATATAAGTTGTAAAACAAAGTAAAAATTAGGAGAATAGGCATTGAACGTAACCTAAAACCGTAACAGTAACAAGAATCCACGCACTATCGGATCGATATTTAAATTCACATGAGTCTTAGCCATCTCTTGAGGGAGAACATCGTTTATAACTAGTTTGCCCAGGATGTGATGTATTGTGATTTACGTAGATGAGCAGTGGCTACTACGGATTCATAGATTCCCAAAAGATTATAAGCTACAGAACTGGATATAAACTGTCTAATCCAGACCATTGTTTCAAATATAAGAAATCATGTAAAAATCAAAAGTTATTTAATTATAAAGATTTTTCTATAAGAATGACAAGCATAAAAATGTTTAAAATGGCCTCAATATATTAGAATTATTATAAAGAAGACAGTCCCAACACTAAATACTCAAACAACCTCTGTTCAATTGTTCATTGCTCAACCTTTTGTTTATGTTTTTCTTCTCTCGTATATTTCTTGCTCTTCCTATGTTCTTTTCTTTTGTTTTAGTCTTGTTTATATATGTTTAGGTATGTCCTGTGCCTATTCCCCCGATTTTTATTTTGTTTTATAATTTATATATCGATGTTTTAATATATGATTTTTTGTAAGAAGTTGTTTTTAATCATTGCATTTTGAAAATGCGACTATAGCAATTGTCGTGAAACGTCGGCATAATAAACGTATTGTAATAATGGTGCCCTTTCCTTCGCCTTCGAGACTATAACTGTGAAACTCCTGTATCAGTAACTCTATTATAATCTTGATGCAGGCAGCCAATGAAGAAATTGAATAAACTGGGAATGGAGGGCATGGAACCATCAAGTCTTCTAAACCGAGATTAATGGTTTCGTTCCCGTTGCCTTTTTCATCAAGGTAATTCAATAAATGGTTGCAAAAAGGAAGCGTATATGTTTTTATTTGATTCTGAGTCATTTGAGTTCGTGAAAGAAAAAATTTCAATCATGACTGTATTTTTTTGGTTCAGGGGAAAGCAATTTATTAATTTGTTTTCCATTCATTCTTGACTGGTTTTTACTAACTGTGAGTTTTGTAAACATGAAGATATTTTTCTAATTGAAAATGGAAATTGTAAGACTGATCAGCTTCAAAATAACGTGTTAGAACATTTCATTTTGAAACCACGTAAAGAAAGTTTAGCTTGTCAAAATTTGACGACATTTCAGATTAAGAATGCTACTTCAGTTCAGTTAGGAAACGTACTGCAAATCAGCTTTAAAATGTGACCTCATTCAGCTTGAAATAATGAAATGAAAATTTCGCCTAGATTCAATAATTTAACGAAAAGGTTTAAATTGACCTTAAATACGCGTCGCCAATCCAAGTTAAAAGTAACCGTAGTTTGTTTATAAATAATGACGACAAATCAGCACTAAAAATATAGTGAAAATTCAACTTGAAATATGAGATTACGTTTCATTGCGAAATTCCGATAGCAATCTCCCGTGTGAGGAAGCGCTGCATTCCACAGTTAGTCACTGAATTAGGTTCATACCACAGCAACGTAACACCCTAACTCTTCATCTCACTCGCACTGACTTATCTGCATATATATATATATATATATATATATATATATATATATATATATATATATATATATATATATATATATATATATATATATATATATATATATATATATATATATATATATATATATATATATATATATATGTATTATATATATATATATATATATGTGTGTGTGTGTAATGTATGTGTATATTTGTGTGTGCCTGCTCGTACTTGCATATCCAGTTTCATTTAGTCATATATCCGTATCCTGATTATATTTGTCTCTCCCATATCAAGTTCATATAAATAGAGCGTATAAAGATATATAAATGAATCACACTGCTAACCCTGAATCCTCTTAAGTAGTAATCCACGGCAGTTTATGTGTAATTTAACAGAAACGGTATGACGCAAAGAAGACGTCTACTCTTATCCCAAGAAATGTGATAAAATGCTTCGGATTAAGTTTGACTCCAAAATTTCCGTCCGTTCTTACACCGTCAAGATTCTAATTTTCCACTGCGTTGGAACTGATACCTACCCCCATCCCCTCCCCTCCCTCCTCTAGCCCCCTTTACACCCATCTCCTCCTTCCCCCCTAGTCTGATTATCCGGTCCCCCCACATCACTCCCGGCTCCCATTCCATTAACCCCGTCCTCTACCCCGTACTCCTTACTTTTGAGATAGAATTAGGTGCTAAAGCACTGAATAAATACCGAGTCAGCATTTCCTTTTAAAGACCACTCTTCCTCCTATTTCTTCCCGTAGATTCTTCCTTCCTCGGCATTTTCTTCCTAGGGAGTTCTGGCGATGTTCAGGAAGAGAGATGGCTTCCATTCAGCGGATTTCTAAGGCCGTTCGATGGAGTTAAGATTCGGAATTGTCCGGATAATTTGTGATTGATTGAACCGATAGATCTGCCTAGGTGTTTGCTTATATAACGGAGAGGCGTATTCATTACTAGTTTTGAAGGGGTTCTAAAACCGGGTGAAACTGTTAAGTAGAATTAGCTGTCTGTTTGTTGAGATACATTTTCGAAAGATAATTATGTATTATAGTTTTGCTGTATTCATACTCTCTCTCTCTCTCTCTCTCTCTCTCTCTCTCTCTCTCTCTCTCTCTCTCTCTCTCTCTCTCTCTCTCTCTGTCAGCATATCTTTAACAAATACTTTCGTTTCCTAAGTTTTTTGTATAAGTATTATATGCAAAGTACATCTTTTATATTTACATGAAAAATTATTTTTATTCCCTCTTTATTATATGCTCTACAATAATGATAATAATAATAATAATAATATTATTATTATTATTATTATTATTATTATTATTATTATTATTATTATTACGTTGTCATTGCACAGCTGTTAGTGTTTTAATGATTATACCTCTTCACTTTATCATGACACCAACATTCTATCCAGTCAAGCCATAACAAATCTTCACAAAGCTCAAGATTTCCAGTCGATAACACATGTCACTGACTGCGAAAACAACTTTAGTCTCAATTTGATCCTGTTCCTCGGCCCTTTCATCAGTCTCCTGCATAATCCGCTTATAGATCTCCTCTTATTGAACTGTAGATTTTCATAGATTGGGTCTTTCACAGACAGACCGTCTGTATCTCACGTTTAAGAGGCCATATTTCCCCTCCCTTTTTTTTTTTTTTTTTTTTTTTTTTTTGCTACTTCTGGAGATTAAGGATGATAATCACATTTTATGCTTTTTTTTTATACTTTTTACACTTTTTTCTTTCTATTTTTATTGATCATCCTTTTATTTTTCCAGCCATACCGTTTGTAGTCTTCTTATGTATGTTTCAAGCTTTTATTTCTCAGTTTCCAATTTCTTTTTAATTTTCGTGAACCTATTCTTCACTTTCCTTTTCTGTGTGTTGCAGCTTTCCTCTTGTTTATTTTTCATTGCTTATGTACGTATCGCTACATTCGGTTTTCTGTTTCGTATTCTTATTTATCTAATGTTGTCTTTTTATGCCCCTCCTTTCTAGTCAACTCTCATATATTTTTTATGTTTATTTTCGTTCTGAATATTAATCTTGCAGATGAATTTCTCTCGGGCGTCTCATCTTTAATAATTTTTTATATTTTTCTTTGTTCAAAATTAATCCAAGTTTCTGTCATCATAGATAATATCAAGTTTTGTCTATAATTATTCACGTATTAATTGTGTTAAGTCATTGCATGTTTTTCTTTTGTGAAATTAATTTAAGCGATTTAATACGCTTTAATAATGATGCCAGTCATTCTCTTATTTCCTAAATGTCACCTGTTATTTTATGATAAATTATAGGTCCTGAATTCAAAAGTGCTTCATTTCCAGACACCTGTCTTGTACTAAGTTCTAATGTTTCTGACACCTGTCTTGTACTAGGCTTTAATGTTTCTCCTTGTGCTTGAGGGGTTCATTTGAATTTTGTGATTGTAATTGTATAATCACAACGTGCTGCTCATTTGGCAATTGTGATATTTTTATTGTGACTGTGTGATTTTCTCACTTGTATTTATTTGACAGCTGTTTTTTATTTATTGATTATGATGGCTTAGGTTTGTTTCCTCTTTTATTGCCATGCTTATTTTTGCTTGTTGTTATTGCCTTGATGTAATCGGTTGTGAAGAAATTCTTGTGAGATTTGAACACTTCATTGTATCACATGTATCCCCGCAACTTCCACGAGAAAGATATTTGGATCAGAAATAAAGTGCTCCCCCTGAAGGAGCATGAGGTCGTTCTCCTGACGAAGCACAAAGTCTTCACCTTATGAAGTATAAAGTCCTCATTCTACTAGAGCATAAATTTCCTGTCGTGGCAAGGTATCAAATCCTTTGGATGAAATACGAATCTTCCTCCTGACGGAGTATAAAGACCCTATCTCGACGTTGTATAAAGTATTTCCTGACGAAGTATAGAGTCCTTTTGATGTGCGGTATATAGCACCCCGATGACTATGTAAAAAGTCCAATTCATATCGAAGTACGAAGTCCTTCTTTGGACGAAAATTATGTCCTCATTATGACGAAGCAGGATGCCCTCTCCTGATGAAGTGTAGAGGCACTATCCCTAAATTATATAAAATTGGCATTCTCTTGGCCAAGTATAAAGTCCTGAAAGTCTTTCCCCCCGAGGGCCATAAAGTCCCACAAGTCCTTCTCCTGACGAGGCATAAGGCTCACCTCCTGACGATGTCTACGTAATCGTTTATTCCTCCCAAATCCTCGTTATGATTACCACGCCTCCGTCAGTCACTGGCATTCACCGGCGCGCCGTTCCAAACCTGAATGAAAAACCTATGAATACGAATACGGATATGAAAAATGATTCGTGCATTCAGAGAGCTGAGACCGTGAGTGACTCGTGTGAATGCGAGCCCTTTCTTTGTCATTCATATATGCTAAGGTGTTATCGTCGCTAGAAGGTTCCGAGAACCGGGATTGGACGCCGAGCGCCGAATCTCAGAGAGGATGCATTTCTCTCCTCTCGCGCCGATTGAAGATCCAAATATTATTAGTGGGACATTCGCCTACAGGAAGCTCACGGCGGGAGTGATAGCATTGCCGGCGCTGAATGCCAGTAAAGGATTCTCACTTTCTCCGTAATTTGTGCATAATGATAGCTTTTGAGAGAGAGAGAGAGAGAGAGAGAGAGAGAGAGAGAGAGAGAGCTGCAGCTGAGCTTCGTGTGTAAGGAATAGTTTTTGCTCCAATTAACCTTTTATTATTTTATTACTGTAAATGGATACAAAAATTTCATGTGATTTATATACTGCTGCTACTGTTGTTATTATTGGCTGCATCCATCATGATAACAGTAGCAACATAACTGGTATGAAGAGTAGTAAGAGTAACTATATTAACCATTCAGTATAAACGCTTTTAGTTTTCTGTAAGATAAAACTATTGTGCCGGCTTTACGGCTTTGTCTGTCCGTCCGACTTTTTCTGTCCGCCCTCAGATCTTAAAAATTACTAAGGCTAGAGGGCTGCAAATTGGTATGTCGGTCATCCACCCTCCAATCATCAAACCTACCAAACTGCAACCCTCTAGCCTCAGTAGTTTTTATGTATAAGGTTAAAGTTAGCCATAATCGTGCTTCTGGCAACGATATAGGATAGGCCACCACCGGGCCGTGTTTAAAGTTTCATGGGTCGCGGCTCATACAGCATTATACCGAGACCACCGAAAGATAGATCTATTCTTGGTGGCCTTGATTATACGCTGTACCGAAAACTTGATTGCGCCGAAGAAACTTCGGCGCATTTTTTACTTGTTCTCTATACAAATCAATCGCACTAAACCTCCCAGCAGTCGTCATAGATGTATGAATTAGATTTCCCCTTTTAGAGCATCACTGAATGCCATGGCACACTGCCGCAGGACTTTTAAATCTCATCTGTTCAACAGCCAGGGCTACCTTTGAGTTTTCCCATGACGCCTGGCTCAACGATACTTTTAATTGACGTTCATTCTGTAAGATTTTTTTTTTATTTGCAAATGCTCTGTGTGTCTTTAATTTGTAATAGAGTTCTTAACGGGTGAGGATTTTTGGTTGAAGTGGACTGAGTTGTTTTGCATGACATTTAAAAACAAATATATGCATTATATATATATGTATATATATACACGTATATATACATATATATATATATATATGTTATATATTATACATATCATGAATTTTATCACCTTGTATGTGAATATATACATACACGCACACACCTACATATATGTATACATACAGTATATGTGTGTGTGCGCGCGCGCGCGTTTATATTCATATACTTGTGTTTAGTGTATATGTCTCCTTTGATACATCCCACCAACAAAAGCGAAAACCCATTCCCTCTTACCGCACAAAATGCCAATATATTCCCTCAAACCCCACCCCCTACCCTTCAGAAGCCATCACTGCCGGTACCCTCGCCCACCCCTCCCCCTACACAAATAACCCTTCCCTTCATACCCACGCCGTTATGCATCAAAGGACATCATTATCAGCTGGTCCTCCTCAAGCCAAAATGATCTGTTCCTCGGGGAGTATCCACGCCATTGCCCCCATATTCTCTCTCTTTCGACGGTCGCCGTAATCACACCTTTTGGATTTGTGAGGGTGATGGAATGGGGTGGCCGTATTGCTTTTATATGGCGGGGACCTCGTCGTTGGCTTTAGAGGAGAGAATGGTATTACGGCTTCTACTTTCCTTCCCCCTTTCTCGCTTTTATTATTCTCTTCTCGGAGGTGCTCGTCCTTGGCATTTTTTTTTTTTTTTTTTTTTTTTTTTTGGTGGGTCTTGTTTCCCTTCTAAGTGACTGCGTTCAATTCCGATGATGAGTTACTTTCTCGGTTGTTATTATAAATAAAAAGATTACGACACCATATATAGATATATATATATATATATATATATATATATATATATATATATATATATATATATATGTATATATATATATGTGTGTGTATATATATATATATATATATATATTTGTATATATGCATATATATACACACATAAACATAATTATAATTATATATATGCACATATACACATACACATATATACTGGTAAAAGAATGGACTGGTCACTTTTACCAAGATATATAAGCATTGCATTTGTATGTCCACTGTGATTTCTTAACTTGTTTTTTTATTCCGAGGTGTTTTCAAAAAGTGTTGCTAATATATACTGTATATATATATATATATATATATATATATATATATATATATATATATATATATATATATATATATAATATATATACTGTGTATATATGTGTGTGTGTGTTTCAGCCTGAATTAAAAATAGGCAAACACACTATGGTACGGTGGTGAGAAAGGGGCAATTCCAGCTCTAGCAAAATGTTTCTGGATTCGACAGATATAACATGCATGAGCTGAACAGACAATATTATTTGTGGCAGTGTTTTAGCTCAACCTCAGCCAAAACCATCTTACATGAGCTCGAATCTCACAAGTGTAAGTTGGGTTTTCTTCATTTCGAAGTCAAGGTTTTGTAGTAGCAAGTGTATCTGAAAAGTATGGAGAAATAGAGAAGTCCAGATGTAATTTTTGTTATTATATGTTCATATATATATATATATATATATATATATATATATATATATATATATATATATATATATATATATATATATATATATATATATATATATATATATATATATATATATAATATGTGTATATATATATATATATATATATATATATATATATATATATATATATATATATATATATATATATCCTACATATATATATATATATACAGTATATATCTGTGTCTGAGTATACAACTGTTTATTTAGGTTGCGTAATCTCTAACTTTTCAGTAAAGTAAGAAATCGAAAGATAAAGGGCAAATATGATTCATTAATTATTATCATTGGCATTCAGTAAGAACACAGCAAAGTTTCCAAAAACAGAATACCTAAAATGCGAAAATAGAATGAAGCATAGCGACGTGTAATAAAGAGGAATAAACACCTCATACTAAATTCTGATTCAGATCAAACAAAAATAAATTGAGCTCGTTAATAAAATAAATATGGGAGGTAAATACCGGAATAAACAAAGCACAGAAACTTAATCAGAATTTTAACGAAGAGCTTAACAGAAATAGAGTTGTGGTGCTCTGCCCACGTAATGAAAACTCAGTTTGTGATGCGTAATATCCACAGGTAAATGGCACATGTTCGTCGTTCCTTTGAGATAAACGAGTACAAGGTTTAAATGTCCGAGCGTAATTTTTAGTCTTTGAGCAAAACATACGAAGTATCATTCTTGAATTTATTTCTTTTCATTTCACGTTATGTTCGAAAACTGCCCATAGCACTCAGTACTTGTTTTCCACTCGCAATATCTCTGACAATTCGTTTGCTTATTGTTGATGTGAAGATATTTTTAGGCCAGTTTAGATGTTAGTAATTTGTACCGGGAACTGGAATAAGTTGTTATAGCTTAGGTTATGCAAACATTCCGTCTCTGATGTTTTCTTTTTTCAGCGATTCTCCAATCAGAGGTTTGGCTTCGTTTTAAGCTTCTTAATTGGGCAGGCGATATTGTGGGGCCAAATTGACAACTGAACAAATTACGAAAGACTATCTAGTCACTTTTGAATTTATTTTGTATCGTGGCATTTTTCCAGGAACCAAAGCGAGTTGATGATTTCATGTTCACTAACAAACTGATGTATGGTAACAGTGTTCAGCGATAAAAATATTGTGAAGTTCCGGGATTTTTCAGCACTAGAATTCTATCTGATGATTAAATCAGCTGTACAGCGAAATGAACTGTGTTGTAATTTGTAATGATATATATTTATATCGTGGTAACTTTACAGAATTAAGATTTGAGTAATAGTACTGGATCAGATGTAACTGAGTTCCGAATGGAAAAATAAAAATTCAAAAATCTCATTTATTTTATTGCAGTCTATTTTCTTAGAGCTCAAAAAGCTTTTGTCAATCAAAAATTAATTATGCGTTCTTTGGCACTTTATGTGGATATCAAATATCAAATATTTCCCATTATCATATGTCATGTGTCATTTTTTATCTACTTTAGCTTTTGAGAATTTATGAAAGTTCACTGGAAGCGGTAGTCCAACCATTGATAAAAAAGGAGGATATAGCAATCAGGATGTATTTAGAGAGAAACGTTTATTCCGTGTTTATCTTGACTATCTTCAAGTTGAGCTAACTCTTATCTTATTCAGAAGTGTATTAATTTTATGATTATATATATTTATATATATATATATATATACGTATATATATTATAAATATACATATATTGTATGTATGTATGGTATAAATATATACTGTGTATATGTATATATATATATATATGTATATATATATATATATATATATATATATATATATATATATATATATATATATATATATATCCGACTACCATTTCTTGTAAATATCTCACCAGCTTTACCATATTATTCACATAAATATTTCTATTAGTTTTTATGTGTGTTCGTTATTGCCTGTTGACTTGTCTTCATTTTTTTAAAATTTTTATTTTTTTTCTTCTCGCGTATAATGACAACACTGATAAGGATGCTGATAAAAGTATTAATAATATACTTTATATAGTACCTTAACAATACAAAGTCCAATTCATTGCGCATGTCGCTATGTAAAATCTAAATGTTACGTCACTGACCCCAACACAGCTCACGAAATCCGGGGGAATGTAATGTTAGAAAAAAACTGCTTTACAAGTTGGAGTGTAAACAAGGTATGTTTACCTTCTATCCTATAGACAGCCGTTCGTTGCAGTCTGTATTTACCCTGAGTAACTCACGCATTTTTGCAGTAGTTCACCTGTGGAATAATGCCGGCTCCGTTAACGTTACTATTTTCGTTTTGTTAATGGTATTGAGTCTTATGGTGATGCGCAATAAAGACGAAAACCCTTTAGAGATACTTTTTCATTGAGCTTTCCTTTTGTTGCAATAGGCCTCGATTGTTTAAGCATGAAAGTGCCGTCCTGCTTTCAAGGAAACTTTTTTTCATTGTATAATACGTATAGATCGCAGTACAGGAATGTATATTTTAAATGACAGCGAATAATTTATCTAATGTACTTGCACAAGCAGTATCTCACATGAATAACGATAATTACATAGATATATGTTATATACATATATATATATATATATATATATATATATATAGTGGAAATATATATATATATATATATATGTATCTATATATATATTATACATACATACATATTATATATATATATATATATATATTATATATATATATATATATATCTAGTATATATATATATATATATATATATATACATATATATATATATATATATATATATATATATATATATACATACATATATATATATATATATGAGTCCTCGTAGTTTTTGAGTTAGACTCTAACCCCACCAGCTCGAACAGTGTCTTTGTTCACCTAAACAGCTCCATGAATTAGGTACTCAAAAGTCAGTCACCTGCGGTCTTAAAAATGCAAGACCAAAGGGGTCTTGCATTCCCATCCCAAAAGACTAGCCGATAACTAGAGGGCTGAAACTTCCAGAATCCAGCTCTGAAAAAGAACAAGGGTACAGAATTATGGTAAAGAAAATATCTCAAGTAGAGAATACACAAGAAGAAACCACGTAAGAATAAAATTTCGTTCTCCCTCGAGCCAGCATTTCCACATTACTCCAGACTCAATTTCCCTCATCCTCTTACAGACTTCTCCATCTCTCTCCCCAATATAACGAGCCAATTACTTTTCCCTGTCAAACACCCAGTGCAGTGCCATTTATCAAATATGGTTTTTTCCCTTCCTGCCGCATTCCGAAAAAGGTACCGCATATATAGATGTCGAAAAGTGACGTTTTTTCCTATTTACGTGGGTGTCCATTTCTTCATGATAAGTTTTTTTATTAAATAGCTTTTGATTAATCGATTAGGGAAGATTATTTATTTTATTAGGTTAATGTTTCTCTCTCTCTCTCTCTCTCTCTCTCTCTCTCTCTCTCTCTCTCTCTCTCTCTCTCTGTATATATATATATATATATATATATATATATATATATATATATATATATATATATATATATTCATATATATCAATAGGATATCATATGTTAAAGGAAAATGAAATGGTATATATATTACAGTGTATTATAAGAAAAAGAAAAGGAATGACTCAGAGATGTGATTTCTGGTAATGAACAAATTCCAGCAAAAATGTATTTACAATATATATATAATAGATATATATATAGGTAATATATATAGGCAGTATATATATATAGTATATATACATACTTTAATACTGTTAAGTTAATATATGGGAAAGAAATATGATATAATTTTATATATTCATGTATATCAAAAGAATGTCAATGTTAAAGGAAATTGCAAGAGAGAGAAATGTATTATAAGAAAAAGAAAAGGAAGAGAGAGATTTTCTTCTTTCATGTATTATTTTAAGCAAAAACATTCCCTATTTGGCCAGAACAGATTGTTGCAGGTAACGCAAAGGAACTTGGAATGATTTTGACAGTTGTTAAAACTGTTAGATTAGTGGGAAAGAAAGATGATTTAATTTTCAGTTATTTTCAAATTCTGTTTGCAAGAGAGAGAGAGATTTTGTTTATCATTTATTTTAAGCAAAACTTTCCTATTTTGCCACAATTGTTGAAAAAGAATCCCTTTTTACAGTACTGTACTTTGATTTTTGAAAAACTGAGATGATGTGTGTTCCAGTTATTTTAAATTGCTGTGTGCACTGTAATAGACCAGTTATCATTCTTGCCGTACTCTCTGAGGTTGCCAAAATATTGAAATGTATCCCTAAAGTACTGTACTTTGAATGTTACATATGCATCTTGTATATTGCAGGAATCACTTGGGTATATTATATATATATATATATATATATATATATATATATATATATATATATATATATATATATATATATATATATATATATATATATTCCCAGAGTGCGGCACCCAAACAAAATTCTGTTTTAAACAATTATATATTTCATTCATTTTTTCTATAGCAAAGTGGAGATGAAGAGCATTTATAATTTTTTTAATAATTAATATGTAATGTTATGCCATCAAAATAACACCTGTTCAAATGTATATTCATATCAGCAGCTTCTTACAAAACACAATGTTCGGTTTTCCAGGTTTTTTCTTTTATTACGTTTTAAGAAAATCTGAAGAAACAACTGTCAAAAAGCCAAGTTCTTTTTACAACAATGTGGCCAAATAGGAATGTTTTGCTTAAAATAATACATGAAAGAACTCTCTCTCTCTCTCTCTCTCTCTCTCTCTCTCTCTCTCTCTCTCTCAAAGAGAAGACAGGCAGACATATATACATATGTATGTATATACACATATATACATATGTATATATATGTGTGTGTGTTTGTGTATATACAGTATTTATAATTTCCACTTTCCACACTGTTTACCTGCACCTTAAGTTTGCTGGTGGAATCTGTTACCAGCAAAAGCATACCCTAGGAGGCACAAGAAACCGTATGCACATTTCCATAAAAACCCACCATGACTACCCTTGGGTCTATCGCCATTCTGTGACAAAAAACTTTCACCTGTTGCTGAATGAGGTCTGTTTCTCGGTGTCAAATCAGCTGCCCTAGATTTTATCAGGTACATTAATTTGGAAAACAAG
>NC_089755.1:39937620-39945120 GCF_040412425.1 Macrobrachium rosenbergii
ACTTTTTGCTCATAAACATCGCAGGAAATGAGATTTTCTGCGGCAGATGCGCAGTATTTTTCCATTGCCCTTATTTACAGGGTACAGAAATCATGTGCATAATTTGCTTGAAACGACAGAATTTAAAATTTTTTTTAAATCAGGAATACCTACAAAGGACAACAGATGCATGTACAATTTTTCTACTCCGATCCCTAACAGAATCAAGAGGCCATAAAAAAATGTTTCTAGAAGGAAAAAGCATAAATTCTGCAGTAGTGACGTGAAAAAAAGTTACAATTTTGAAAAGAACTTGGACAAAAAAGCTCTTTGTATTTTGTAGAAAAAACACACGAGTATCTTTTCGGACAAGATGTCGAAGTGGTTGATTTGCATAACCATAGCGGCTAAAACAGCAAATAGAAAACAAAATTTAATAGACCACAACAGAATTTTAAAATACATTATGAAAACAAGGAAGAATAGTTTATTGAACGTTCCAGCCTTAATTGGAATTTCATATAAATGGAACACTGACCATATTCATTTCAAATGACTAACTAATAATAAGGGAACAGCGTCTCCTTTCGTCTCTATTGACAGTTAGAGGCCCTCTCCTTTTCTCTGTTACTCTTTAACACACACACACACACACACACACACACATAAGTATAAGGACCAAAGGATATTTTTTGCTCCATACAAAAATTCGAACATTCAGCTCTCTCTCTCTCTCTCTCTCTCTCTCTCTCTCTCTCTCTCTCTCTCTCTCTCTCACACACACACACAAATACACGTAAATTTTATACTACAACAACAACCACTGGAATAATAATAATAATAATAATAATAATAATAATAATAATAATAATGCGCAATCACTGTCTTGAGATTGCGTGCATTATTGTGACTCATTGCCATTGCCACATGGTACCCTAGGAGTGCTGCATGTTTCAGTAATGATTGGAGTAATATTGTACAAGTTAATGATAATAATAATTGGCAATTTACCTCTCCCATAAGGTTTCCAAGATGTGCTACGAATTTCATTCTTGCTTATAGGACCTTATTTACTAGATAATAATAATAATAATAATAATGAAGAAACCCAAAATGGCGTTATTGTAAATATATATTAAAAATATATACAAAACGAGAACTTTCGAGAACCTGCTCGGTTCTTCTTCTCAAGGAGAAGGGGAATCGAGGATGTTCTCGAAACTCGTTTTGTTTATATTTTTAATATACATTTACACTGACACCACTGTGGATTTCTTCACCATTATTATTATTATTATTATTATTATTATTATTATTATTATTATTATTATTATTATTATTATTTTATTTATTAAATAAGGTCCCATATCCCTTAATGAAATTCGCAAACATTTCAGAAGCCTTATGAGGGAGGTAAATTATCAGTTATTATTAATTTGTACATAAATTACTATAATCAATAATGAGACTTGCAGCACACACATTGTGGATTTCCTCATCGGGTTTTTGACTCATGCGATGATGATATTTTTAATAATAATAATAATAATAATAATAATAATAATAATAATAAAATATGACATAAATTCCCCCTTCTTGTTCTACGAAATCATAAATCTCCTCCATCACTCTCTCCATCTGCCCCTCACCTCTCAAGGGATTCTCAAAATCCCCACCGGTATTTTCTCTCTCAACATCGTGACTGACATTTCGTGCTCTATATTTTTCCCCCTTTCTCACGGCGGGCCATCACCCCGATTGCAGCTCGCCAATTCTCGCGAGAGTTTGCTTTGTTTTCTTGTATTTGACCTTTTTTTTTTGGCTTTTGCTTTTGCATTTTTGTTTTCTTGTATTTGACCTTTTTTGGTTTTTGCTTTTACATTTTTGTTTTCTTGTATTTGACCTTTTTTTGGCTTTTGCTTTTGCATTTTTGTTTTCTTGTATTTGATCTTTTTTTTTTCTTTTGCTTTGGCATTTTTGTTTTCTTGTGTTTGACCTTTTTTGGCTTTTGCTTCTACATTTTTGTTTTCTTGTATTTGACCCTGTTTTTGGCTTTTGTTTTTACATTTTTGTTTTCTTGTATTTGACCTTTTTTGGCTTTTGCTTTTGCATTTTTGTTTTCTTTTATTTGACTTTTTTTACTTTTGCTTTTGCATTTTTGTTTTTTTTGTATCTGACCTTATTTTGGCTTTTGCTTTTGCATTTTCGTTTTCTTGTATTTGACCTTTTTTTGGCTGTTGCTTTTGCATTTTTGTTTTCTTGTATTTGATCTTTTTTTGGCTTTTGCTTTTGCATTTTTGTTTTCTTGTATTTGATCTTTTTTTGGCTTTTGCTTTTGCATTTTTGTTTTCTTGTATTTGACCTTTTTTTATTTTTTTCTTTTGTATTTTTTTCTTGTATTTGACCTTTTTTTGCTTTAGCTTTTGCATTTTTTCTTGTATCTTTTTTTTTTTGCTTTTGCTTTTGAATTTTTGTTCTCTTGTATTTGACCCTTTTTGGCTTTTGCTTTTGCATCTTTTTCTTGTATTTGACCTTTTTTGGCTTAATTTTTTTTTCTTGCTTTTGCTTTTGCATTTTTGTTTTCTTGTATTTGACCGTTTTTTGCTTTTGCTTTTGCATTTTTGTTTTCCTGTATATATTTGACCTTTTTTTGGCTTTTGCTTTTGCATTTTTTCTTGTATTTGATCTTTTTTTTGCTTTTGCTTTTGCATTTTTGTTTTCTTGTATTTGACCTTTTTTGGCTTTTGATTTTGCATTTTTTGTATTTGATCTTTTTTTTGGTTTTTGCTTTTGCATGTTTGTTTTCTTGTATTTGACCTTTTTTGGCTTTTGCTTTTGCATCTTTTTCTTGTATATGATTTTTTTCTTGCTTTTGCTTTTGCAATTTTGTTTTCATGTATTGGACCTTTTTGTGATTTTTGCATTTTTGTTTTCTTGTATTAACCTTTTTTGGCTTTTGCTCTTGCATTTTTGTTTTCTTGTATTTGACCTTTTTTGCTTTTGCTTTTGCATTTTTGTTATTTGACATTTTTTTTTTTTTTTTGTTTTGCATTTTTGTTTTCTTTAATTTGACTTTTTTTTATTTTGCTTTTGCATTTTTGTTTTTTTGTTATTTGACCTTTTTTTTTTGCTTTTGCATTTTGTTTTCTTGTATTTGACCTTTTTTTTTTTTGCTTTGCTTTGCAGTTTTGTTTTCATGTTTACCTTTTTGATTTTTGCATTTTGTTTTCTTGTTTTGGCTTTTGCTTTTGCATTTTATTTGACCTTTTTGCTTTTGCTTTTTGCATTTTGTTATTTGACATTTTTTTTTGCCTTTTGTTTTGCATTTTGTTTCTTTAATTTGACTTTTTTTTATTTTGCTTTTGCATTTTTGTTTTCTTGTATTTGACTTTTTTTGCTTTTGCTTTTGCATTTTTTCCTGTATTTGATATTTTTTTTTGCTTTTGCTTTTGCATTTTTGTTTTCTTGTATTTGACCTTTTTTGGCTTTTGCTTTTGCTTTTTTGTTTCCTTGTATTTGAATTTTTTTTCGTTTTTGCTTTTGCATTTTTTCTTATACTTGACCTTTTTTTGCTTTTGCTTTTGCATTTTTGTTTTCTTGAATATGACCTTTTTTGGCTTTTGCTTTTGCATTTTTGTTTTCGTGTATTTGACCTTTTTTTACTTTTGCTTTTGCATGTTTGTTTTCTTATATTTGACCTTTTTTTGGCTTTTGCTTTTGCTTTTTTGTTTTCTTGTATTTGACCCTCTTTTGGCTTTTGCTTTTGCATTTCTGTTTTCTTTTATTTGACCTTCTTTTGGCTTTTGCGTTTTTGTTTTCTTGTATTTGACCTTTTTTTTTTTTGCTTTTGCTTTTGCATTTTTGTTTTCTTGGCTTTTGCTTTTCCATTTTATTGTTACTGGTTTGAGAGAGAGCGAGAGAGAATTATTAATGGTTTCAACCATTCAGTGGGGAACTGTCTTCGCCGAGGTCCTCCTTTATTATTTAAGGATAAACTTTTTGACGAAGTACTAATCACTAACGTCTGTTGTTTACCCGCCTCCCGCCCCCTCTCTCTCTCTCTCTCTCTCTCTCTCTCTCTCTCTCTCTCTCTCTCTCTCTCTCTCTCTCCCCTCCGTCATTGTACGACCCTCAGTAGGCAACTAACACATAAATCGTTAAGAAAAAGCCACACTATACAACCAGTTTAAGTGTGTAGATACAGAAGAGGAGCTTTCGACCTTCACTAAGTTCCTCTTCAGCTGCACAGCTGAAGAGGACCTTACTGCAGGTCGAAAGCTCTTGTTCTGTATCTACCCACTTCAATGTGCTTGTATAAATGGCTTTTTCTTAACCATTTGAGACAAACCCGATGAATGTGTTTTCAATACTGGATAACACATATGTACCTTATTCAAAGCTTAGGTTAAGAGAGACATACCGGAGGTTTTGTGAACACACTACTGTAGCGTACTTTTTCTCGGCTGGCAGGGGAATCGAACACCGCCCTCTCATTGCGCCACGTGAGAGACAGACAGACAGACAATACTGGAATCTACAGCAGAAATAAAATGCTGCCATTTTTAATGACAGCTAATTGATGAAAGGAAACGGCGAGTCAGCTTTTTACTCTTAGATGTAATGTAATTATAAGAAAGAAAGAAAACTCTTCTCACCTGTGAGATCTTAGCAACCGTGGTACCCAGCGACCGAAGATGGTCTCAGAAACGTAGGATTCTGGAACGCGAGCGAAGGTTTCGGAGACTGATCGTCCCTCCCTCGAGAGCTTTTATTTTCTTTTCGTGAAGACTTATAGACTTAAAGGAGCCGGTAAGCTGATCGAGACGGGGTAAGAGACGCTCACAAATGAGGAAATATTTCATGCGCGGATTAGGAGCGTAATCTTTGGTGACGCGTTCCCCACTCTCTCTCTCTCTCTCTCTCTCTCTCTCTCTCTCTCTCTCTCTCTCTCTCTCTCTCTCTCTCTCTCTCTCTCTCATTTTAAAAGAAACTCTTTAATGTCAGTCTCTCAACCTGAAGGAAACTCATCTCTCTCTCTCTCTCTCTCTCTCTCTCTCTCTCTCTCTCTCTCTCTCTCTCTCTCTCTCTCTCTCTCTCATCTCATTAAAAGAAACTCTTTAGTGTCAATCTCCCAGCCCTGAAGGCCTTTTCATCATGTCTCTCTCTCTCTCTCTCTCTCTCTCTCTCTCTCTCTCTCTCTCTCTCTCTCTCTCTCTCTCTCTCTCTCTCTCCAGAAACAGACAAAGTCGGTATAGTGTATCTCATAAGATTAGGCCTTTTTATAATGTACATTCATAATTCTCTCTCTCTCTCTCTCTCTCTCTCTCTCTCTCTCTCTCTCTCTCTCTCTCTCTCTCTCTCTTTTTCAGATAAAGTCGGTCTATCTTATATGATTAGGGCCTTATGATAAAACAGTTGAGATTTTTTCAGATAAAGTCGGTATAAAGTCTCTCATAAGATTAGGGCCTTATGATAATATACATACATAATTCTCTCTCTCTCTCTCTCTCTCTCTCTCTCTCTCTCTCTCTCTCTCTCTCTCTCTCTCTCTCTCTCTCTCTCTCTCTCAAGAGCAGTTTAGATATTTTTTTCAGATAAAGTCGGTATGAAATATTTCATAAAATTAGACCTTTTGATGACATACATTTAAGATTGCTCTCTCTCTCTCTCTCTCTCTCTCTCTCTCTCTCTCTCTCTCTCTCTCTCTCTCTCTCTCTAAAATGATACTTAAGTAGCTATCATAAGTCAATGGTGATTTAGTAAAGCCCCCGCGACGTTAGTGGCACCTACTTATTCTTAAAGAAGATAGCTGTGTTTGCCCGAGCCTTTCTTTGTATGTTGAAAGAAGCGTAACCTAATGCTGAGTGAACAGTTCGGAAGATAACACTTCCTTGTGTGTGTGATAGGAACAGTTTGGCTGTAATTTATTTAGAATTAGTTTAATGACCACTGAGCTGGTTTTCCTGCAAGACAAACTGGCTAACTTAGCAACGGGATTAACATGGCTGTATCACCAGTTTATTTAAAAGCTGATGGTTAACTTTAGATGTGTAATTTATTCAAAAGCTGATGGTTAACTTCAGATGTGAAGAACGCGTTGAGGTGAAAGGGTTTTGGTATAAACGGCGATTGGTCACTGTGAGGCCTGTGATCCAAAAGAGAGTGTGGCTTAGTAATTTTTGACATCTTTTTTAAGCCAGTATTTCATTTGTTGATTTTCAAAAGGCATCTTTTTTTTATACTTTAAGTTTTACTTTATTTTTCCAATAACATTCATGATGAGTTCAGAAAATATTTTGGAAAAAAACGAAGATATATGTTATTTAGTGATGATGAGCATATGGCTAACACCCCAGTCTTGAAATGAATACCGAGCCTTACTGAAACTTGGAGGAACAAACGTGCCATTGGATTATACTTGGAATAGAAAACTATATAATAGTAACTAGATAGGTGGTCGTTAGATGTAAACTTTAATACATAAATTCAGATATAGATTTGAGGGAAGGAATAACGGCGGCCGTGGAATTGCACCTTGAGAAAATGTAAGACCTGCCTCTTAGATTAAGCTATCGAGGCTTTGGGAATATAGGAGAAAATAAAGATTTCAAAGCTTAGTGATTGATCTTCAACATGAATGTGTCAGGTAATGACCTAATTTTACCGACCCGAAGTCATTTTGGGAGGAGCAGTTTTACTCATTATTTCTTAGGTTGCGCTGTTATCCATTAGAACCCGAAGATAGATAAAAATACAGTCTTAAACGACGAGCGAATTCTGATATTGAAGAAATGTGGTTTGAGCCTAGTCTTTTCCTTGTCAAAGAGAAGCCTCAGAGGCTCATTAAAATGTAAAATTACCGGAAGGTAACAAAGGGGGAGAGAAAGAGAGTAACGAAGAACAACACCAACAAAACCGAGAAACTTAACAGAGTTTGGTGGGGACAAAAAGACAAGATCCTATTGGACGACGCTTTGGACCAATAGGATGGATCTCTGGGGAATTGAGGGAAAAGTGATGTGAGACAATCTCTCTGAGTACTTTGATAAAAAATGGAGGGGAGTTTTTTATGGCTTTTTTTAAAGAAAAATTCCACGTGTACTTATATTATTATTTTTTCTTTGAGTTCTCGGCCTCTGCCCCTGAAAAAAAAAAATCTTTGCCGAAAGGCACGGTCGTACAAAGGGTAAACTTCTCTGTCTTCGATGTCGGTGGGTGGAGAGTGGTCAGTGGCCTTTGGACCATGGGATATCAGTCTGTCTGTCACACAAACACATATGTATATATATATATAAACACACACATATATATGTATATATATATATATATATATATATATATATATATATATATATATATATATATATATATATATATATATATATATATATATATATATATATATATATATATATATATTATATATTTGTATATATATATATTTGGGATTTGTATGGGGGTTAGGGGAGGCGTTGCTGTGTCCCTGCAGCAAGCCAAAACGGTTACACAATCCCCTGGAAT
>NC_089755.1:39950120-39962620 GCF_040412425.1 Macrobrachium rosenbergii
ACAAAAAATAGCAAATTATCTAATGAACTGATATATAATTTTATCTAGGATAAGGTTCAAAGTTGGATATTCCTTTACTTAACTCCACTAATTTCTCTTAACTCAGTTGACTTCTACTTCCGTGAATGCCATCATACGTTCGATCAAGAGAGAGAGAGAGAGAGAGAGAGAGAGAGAGAGAGAGAGAGAGAGAGAGAGAGAGAGAGCGAGGGCTCGAATGTCCTGAGATAATTGACTTCCTAATGATGCCCAAATGATATCCATCAAAATCGCCACTGTGTCTCCCTTTTACGTCTGAGGCATTATATTTCCTCCTGATTTTCCATTGAGGAAGAATATTTGCAGCATTTATATTGCTTGATTCGGTATTTAACAATATCAGGAACTTAATTAATTTTATTTTCATCTTGAACTTAAAATATGTACTTGTGATTATGTCAAATCCACCAGCATTTCATTTATCATTCAAGTTCTTGTTTGTCACTTGTTCATATTCATCTTTTCTTTCGATAATTCATTTCTGATAGTCGTTATCATAGTTACTTATTCATTCAACAAGTCGGTTTCTTGGGGCTCATTGTAACCCATTGCCCGTCACCCCAGATTCCTTATGTTCTCTTCAGGATTCTAAGCATTGATTTTCGGGATGAGGTTGCTGGCGTCAGAGATGGGCAAGGAAACCTCACGCCAACGGCATTTAGTCGTCATCACAGTGTCCTATATTTCGAGGTTATCAGTTGATTGGTTGATTGATTTTGTTTAAAAAAATTGGCGCCGTTGCTACCAAGATCGATGTTTGCGGTGATCCATACGAGACATTTTCGTCAAGGCAGTTATCATATTCTGTTTATCCTCATCATCGTTTATTTTATTATATCTTCATCTCTATCTTATTTTACCTCATTTTTCTTGACGTTTTTCATGTTTTTTTTTTTTTTTGCATATTCTTTTCTGTACTGCATAAATATGTAAGTAAAGAAGGCTCTACATCCGTAAAGTTCACATCTCTACTTAGATATACATCCATTGGCTCAACGTAAGAACAATTTACGTGAAAGGAAAATAACGTCTACAGTGCCTTGGAACAGGGGCGTCATATGGGTGGGGCTGGGGGGGCAACTTCCCCCAAGCCTCAACATGTCCCCCTCACCCCCCAAAGCCCCAAGAAGTAACAGCAGCTGGTCTTCAATTATTCCTATCGAAATTCAAATGTATCAACAGACTAAGTTATATCTACCTATCTATCTATTTTATGTGCTTCAAAAAGGCACATAAAATATCTCAAAATAAAAAATAAAAGCTGATTAAGCTTGCTTCGCTCGCCAAACCGTTTTTTTGCCCCCCGCCCCCCACCAGGAAAATCTGAAATGACGCCCCTGCCTTCGAAATAGGCGATCTTCCTGAACTACAAAAATAAATCGTCTCTGGCTTCATATGAGTTACAAATTCCTTCACATAAATCTTATCTGACTACCTGAATTATGCTTGTCTGAATATAAATTACAGTTGACATCATATTAATTATTTATGACCCTGAATTGTCTTAGGCTACATACAAATTACTTTTGACATATAATACAGCTTTGATAAATATAAATCACATATGCATTATCTTCTGCGTCACGTAAGTTAAATCTAACTACATTCGAGTTACCTTTGACCTTCAAGAGTCCAACTTGTCTAGTGCATAATGGCATCAGCATTAATACTGTTCTGTACTATAAAAACCTGGGGCTTTAATATCGAATTGCTGTTCATTATTTTTTATTTCTGGTGGAAAGACCCTGAACGCTTAAATTCATCCCTGTGAGGTTGAAGTGGGTTGCACTTCATTTCACTAATGCATTGTACTAATTCTTAACTCTTTATATGAATCTCTCTCTCTCTCTCTCTCTCTCTCTCTCTCTCTGAGAGAGAGATTTCACAATGCATTAACAAAATGAAGAGTGCAATCTTCTCTCATATATCTCTCTCTCTATATCTCTCTCAGAGAGATAAGACAAGAGTTGGCGCAAGATTTTACAGCACATAGAAGGACAGGGGTGACAAGGAGATGGCCGGTCATCAAAGGTGATACATTTATTGCCGACGCGTTTCGTAACAACATAGTTACATCATCAAGGCTAAGCGAAAACAACACAAATTAAAACACATGGAATATAACTTTGACTTTAAGTCTCAACAAATTATACCAAACTTACATTAACAAGATTTAAAAATGAAGTGCTTTATGATTCGGAAAAGGAGGAGAAGCAGCGAAAAGACAGCTCCACTAACTGCTTAATAAATAATGACTCTAAGATAAGCACGGCTTGTTGTCAGAATAGTTAATGCTGGTGTTACAAATTTTTGTGTGATTTCTGATATTAGAAAATTCGGGATTGGACAATCTAGTACGATATATGAATCAGCTCTGACCTTGAGCAATATAAGTCCCAAAATTACATCTGGGGCAAGTATATTTATATACGATAATGGGCAGATAAATTTAAAAGTGATCCTATTGTATTTTTGGAATAAAATAATTTAACATATTAAAAGTGTTTTTCAATTTATTCCTTCTAAATTTGTCATCTTGGATATTGGATACTGGCATACAGTTTCTTTCGTGGAACAGTGCTTATGGAAGGGAGTCTGATAGTTTCTTATTTAGAAAATTCTTGCAATGTCTGAAGAAAACATGTGAGGGGAAACCAGTTATCGGTAAAATATTTATACAAGAACAAAATTTCTTTATGATATGAATCCCCAGGAAGAGGTTAGAGTGTAAGCCGATGAAGCAAGGTAAAAATTGAATTGAGTTTAAAATATGAAAACAAGCACTATAAAACTTTGAACCCAGACCTGAAAGTCTTTTTCTAAAAACGGAAGTGTTAAAACTATTACCATGTCGAAACACCAAAACATCCAAAAATGGCAATCGATCGTTTTCCTCGTTTGCCATTTTTGGATGTTTTAATGTTTCGTATGGTGTTATACATATCAAAGTTTTATAGTGCTTGTTTTCATCATTTTAAACTCAATTCAATTTTTACCTTGCTTCATCGGGCTTACACCTAACCTCTTCCTGGGATTCATATCATAAAGAAATTTTGTTCTTGTATAAATATTTTACCGATAATATGTTTTCTTCGAACATTACTGAAATAAGATACTATCGACTCCCCTTCCATGCAGGAAACTGTATGCCATACATCAAATTTAGAAGACTCAAGTCTGCAATTGAAAACACTTTAATATGTTGCAAGTTATTTTAATTCCAAAAAATACAATAGGATCACTTTTAAATTTAAAGACAAAATCTGCCCATTATTGCAATCCTCAGTCGTATGTAAACATACTTGCCCAGATGTAATTTGGGGACTTACGTAGGTTCGAGCAGAAATCTGGGTCGTCAAGCTGATTCTGAGGACTTAATGGTGTCAGCCATCGTACTGGCTGCAGATTGTCCAATCCGGTGTCGAATTTTCTTAATATCAGAAATCACAAAAAATTTGTAACACCAGCATTAACTATTCTGACTTCTTGTCTTGGGCCAAACAACTTTACACGAACTGCTTATCTTAGAGTCATTATTTATTAAGCAGTTAGTTAAGTTGAACAATCACACCACCTCTATACAGTTGTTTCTGGCTTGAGTCTTTTTCTTTCGCTGCTTCTCCCTCCTCCACTAGCAGGTGCTTTTTAAATCTTGTTTTGTTTTAATGTAAGTTTGGCATAATTTGTTGAGACTTAAAGGTTATATTCCATGTGTTTTTAATTTGTGTTGGAAACTGCGTCGCAATAAATGTATCACTTTTGATGACCGGCTATCTCCTTGTCACCCTGTCCTTCTATATATATATATATATATATATATATATATATATATATATATATATATATATATATATATATATATATATATATATATATATATATACACACACTTTCGTGCAGGTTATCATTCAGACTTGTTGTAAAGCATTTTATTTAATGATATGCAAGTTATTAATCCTTTTCGTTGAGCATATGGCGCTCTTGGCTCTCTCTTTCTCACTTTTCTCAGTGCGCAATTTTAGATTAGGTTTGCTCACTAAGTGAGGGACCGGCGTTGGGCCCTAATTCGGACGAGATGGGTCGGTATGAGCACTATCCTTTAAATCTATTATGTCTCGCCTAACCTAAGTTTCATTTAGGTACCTAGTTGTTAGACGGTCGTTGCGGGCCACAGCTTAGGGAGAGATTGAGAGAGAGGTAGAGAAAGAGAGTAAATAAAACACTAGACATGAGTGTAACTGATTCGTCAAAATGGATACTCTTTCATCCTTCTTTGTTCGTCATTTACTAAATTAATATAAAAACTTGTGATTGTCTCTGATCTCATAATGTGAATAGATTCATTTATCTACTCTAGGACTCTGTGATGCATTATTCTTATTCATCAGTTTCAAAAGATGCAGAAAAACTATTTACTTTATGTTTCTCATGAATCTTTCTTGTTCTATTTTCATGAGCGTCTCTTACATCCTCGCCTTTCTGCTGGTATCTTTCCCATGATTTTTATTTATACTTTTCTTTTATTCCCCTTGTTTCTTATTCTAAGAAAGTCTCTTTGTACATTTTCTTGTACCTTTCATCATCTCTCCCTTCACCTTTATTTGCCCCCCTTCCGTGTTGCTACAGAATGTTTACTATGGTTTTCCCGTTGTCATGACAAACTCTCGTCTCCCCTTGGCATCAAAACAAAAACAAATATTGATCAGACATCCCCGATGACACACCTTCAAGTGCCATCACCTCCTTCAGTTTCCAGCTCCTCCTCCTCCTCCTCCCTACGTCATGAAGGAGGGAGGGCTTGAGTGAGCTTCC
Organism: Macrobrachium rosenbergii; assembly: GCF_040412425.1. Lineage (NCBI taxonomy): Eukaryota > Metazoa > Arthropoda > Malacostraca > Decapoda > Palaemonidae > Macrobrachium > Macrobrachium rosenbergii. Next base: position 39,954,972 of record NC_089755.1, read on the forward strand.
ATTCCCCTCTTTACCTGATATTTTTAAGCCTTTCCTGAAAGCAACCATTACCGCCAGTAATGCGCTTGTCATGCTGTATTTCTGAGGTCGATTATAGACTGTCATTGTTCTCTCTCCATCTCTCTCGATCGATCGAACCTTTTAAAATTCATTTTTTTTTTCGTGCTGGGAAGTGACTAAGGAGGTTGACAGTTATTAGAAATTATGAAATGTCAGTATAGCATTAAAGAAAAAATATACATCAGTGAACCAGCTTTTTTTTTTCAAAGAAATCTTTGCATTCTTCTCCAAATCATGAAAAAACCAAAATATTGTAGGCACTTTTATTGAGGGCAAGAATGATAACTTTTTTTTTTGTCTTGCATAGAGATTACAGATAATGATAGAATATGTTTGTTTGCCATTTTAGAGGGAAAAGAAGGACAGAATATCTTTGCATGTCTTTTGCAGAGAAAAAGAATAATATCAAATTACCTTTACATGTGTTTTACTAAGAAAAAATTATCATACATTTACTGACAGTTTCATCTGTCTCTTGCTGAGGACAAGAGGACTGACAGAGTAGTTTTCCATACGCCAAGAGTCATAGGCTTAGCTTAGGTTTATGTCAGTCAATTTGTATATAAGGTTTTACTAAGAAATAAGACGTAAAGACAGAAATCATACCTTTCAGGTTGAATGAAATTGAATATTTAACGAAGGGCTAAATATAAAATAAGGAAAAGCAAAAAGAAAAAGTGAGCTAGGATCTAATCAGTATTTCTGGAAATGGAAACATAATCATATTCCTAGAAATAAAAAATAAAACTAGAACATGGAAAAGAACATTCATATCCTCCTCCCATTCCTGAAACCTATTATTGAAGAACTATGAAATCCTTTAGTGATATGTAATCTAAAGCCGATTAAATTTCGAGGGAAAATGATCTGATTCTCTCTCTCTCTCTCTCTCTCTCTCTCTCTCTCTCTCTCTCTCTCTCTCTCTCTCTCTCTCTGTTCTTTTCTAACATAAAATTAACACTCGCCGAAACATCATCTTCTGTCCAAAGGTACGTGATTTGACCTGAGATTATAGAGTAATTAGTTACATTGATATAAAAAAAATCATTATATAAACTTGAAAAGCCCCACACGCCACATACAGATATCCAAAAAGATAGTTGTCAGATACGAGTATAATGACAATGTATGAGAGTCCGAGCAGTATTATAACGGCCACGTGAGGTTGCCTTTGAAGTCACTTAGAACAAAACCTTAAAAAATCAGACAAAAATGGCAAAGAAAAGACAAAGATATCCTTTGGAAAACGAGATCGAACAAATTTTATTTCACCAGCGAGACAAAACTCAAGTCTCGAAAGTGGGACGTGCAAACTTCCTGTCCTGGGGACTTCCGATCTCTCTCTCTCTCTCTCTCTCTCTCTCTCTCTCTCTCTCTAGGATCATGCAGCACCGAAAACGATGTCCTTTTATATTTTCTTATTGTGCTTTTTATTCCATTTGCCAAAGAAAAAAAAACGCATGACCATTTCCTTACCAGATATTTTCTTCAGGACGTAATAAAAGAGCAGAAGGCAATAAAGGTGCATATTCTCCTTCTCCTTATTTTTTTTATCGCCTTTCTTCTCTTCTTTCTCCTTTTTCGCCCTTCTGCGTCTCCTTATTCTTTTTATCCTTCTTCGCCTTCTTCTTGCACTCATATTTGATCTTATGCATCGGCAAACAGCTTCCCACCTACTGGCTAAAAGGTCGTCATATTTTTCCGTTCTCTCGTTTCGTATCCTTTCCTTTTTCGTATTCCTTTCTTTCTTCTCCTTGTTGCCCTGAATTCCTTCCCACTGGCTGTAAAATATTCATAATGCAGTTGTTTGTGTTCTGTTGTTATTTTTGCTTTGGTTCTGTTTTCTTGTTGTTTATTAAGTCTATCGTGGTATCTATTTGATCTTGCATTACGTGATTGCTTCTCAGTGCTGATAAGCCTTTTTTGCGTTGTTACTTCCGAAAGGCGGTTACGTTTTTGGTTCCGTTTGTTTGTGTGTTGCCATGACTACGCAAAAAAAAAAAACTATGAATCGATTTGGACGAAAATTTGACCAAAGGTGGACATCATAGGCCCCAATAAGTGATTGAATTTTGGGAGATATCCGGGCCTGTATCTGGGACTTTTTATTGGGGGCGGGGAGGGTTGCTCAGCTTTGGCTGGGGTGCGCCGGCTCCGAACGACCCTTTTGTTTTTGTTATATGTTATACTGTTTGATCTTGTTGCGAACATTGGCAATAACTCAGTGAGGAAAAGGCTTTGCATTGCTGTTAATGGTCCATTCCATAAATTATGTATCATTTCCCACGTTACTAAGTACACTGATTTCACGAGCCTTGCTGTGAAGGAATGATGTTCTATATTACTTTCAGTGGAGTCAACGTGAAAATCGTTTTGTTAGTTGTGGTGCGTAGTGAATGAACGAAATTGTTTCGCCTGCTTACAGGGGACAGATTTTATATATATATATATATATATATATATATATATATATATATATATATATATATATATATATATATATATATATATATATATATATATATATATATTAACTTTATCACATACACAATTGTTCTGTGCATTAGTAGAATTACTAAAAGGACCTCATTCAAACTGGATGGTATCTAATGGAGTTTATTCAAAAAGTTACAAACTTTCTTGGACAAACAGTCCACATTGTCAAGTATCCGTACAATGAGCAAACGCATGATGTATCTATATCTGTGTGCTGGGTACTTTTAATCCTATAATCGCCTAGCTCTTCCTGTGTGACCTCCACCCTCTCTTTGACCTTGGTCTTTCTCTGATCCCTGGTTCCAGATGTCCGTTTTCCGTGCGTTCTCTTGCGTTTTTTCTTCGTTTCCTTGCTACTGTGGAGTATACGATTTGTCCAAGAAAGCTTGTAACTTTTTTGAATAAAAACTCCATTAGATACCATCCAGTTTGAATGAGGTCCTTTTAGTAATATATATATATATATATATATATATATATATATATATATATATATATATATATATATATATATATATATATATATATATATATATATATATAAATATATATATATATATATATATATATATTATATAGTATACATATATATATACAGTATATATAATATAAAACACATATTGACATTTTTACCCTCACGTGTAATACGCTACAAATACCCTGTAATATCTATTATATGAGGTATTTGTGTTATTTTATATATATATATATATATATATATATATATATATATATATATATATATATATATATATATATATATACATATATATATAAATTACATATTCTTACTTAAAAAGAATTGTTATTTGTGATGATGCTACTCTTGTATTTCAAAAAAAAGTATTTTTAGAAATAGGTGGATAATTCAGTACCTTCATTTCAAGGGGTTTGAACTGCATCCAGGATACTAGGGAGCACAAGCATACAATATTACCGACAACGCCGCGGCAGAAAATTTTGCGTCTCCCACTCGAAGGCGATTGCCACGCATGCGCCTACCTGTTGTGTTCTTCAAGACTGATCGTTCCTTAGTGCCTTCTATGTCGATAAGTAGTCTCTGTCGACTTGTAATTTGATAAGTAGTCTCTGTCGACTTGTAATTTGATAAGTAGTCTCTGTCGACTTGTAATTTGCAGCGTTGCAAGTGAGTCGTCCTTACATTTAATCTCCGTTTCATTTTACAGTGATTACCCGATAGATGCTTGTCAGCAAGCGATCATTCAACCTCTTCGGAGCTATACAGATGAATCTCAGTCTCTTCTGCACGGTTCTACAACTAAATTATTTTGTTCTGTTTCAGCCGTAACACATATAAAAGATGGTGTTATGGAGAAATCGCCTACCGAATGCAAACCGTGAAGATAATGTTATCATTAGTTACCACCTGGTAGGTTCTCGTACGAGTAAGTGTATAGGTTTGAGATGGTACACGACCTGTCTTGCCTGGAATTTGAGAGGATAACCAGTGAGCTTCCAAGAACGAGAAACTAATTACGCAGACAAGTGATTAAATAGTTTCGGAAGTTGTTAAAGTTAAGCATATCTTAGTTTAAACAGACCACTGAGCTGATTGACAGATCTCGTATGACTGGCCCGAAGGATTAGATTTATTTTACGGGGCTAAGAACCAGTTGGTTACCTAGCAACGGGACCTACAGCTTATTGTGGAATCCGAACCACATTATAGCGAGAAATGAACTGCTATCACCAGAAATAGATTCCTCTTATTCTTCATTGGCCGGCCGGAGATTCGAACTCGCGGCCAGCAGAGTGCTAGCTGAGGACGAAAACCACTCGCCCAACGAAGAACTAGTGGCGAGTAGGGTACGACCATCCGTCTGAAATAATAGGAAAAAAAATTGGAAAGAAAAGTAAAAGAAATAATCATAGCAGACCAAAGTTAACCCTGTGCTGTTGTGTCCCTGCTTGGCAGAGAACTGTTCTTTTTAGTGACCAGTTTGGGCAGCTGGCGGTGTCTGCAGAAAATTCCACCCGCCACTCAAATTGACTAACGATATTTTCTTTTTTGTGTGTTTACGAAAAACGCTTCTTATTTCAAGTCTCTCTCATTAATCCTCTACGACTCTGATGAAAAAGGAATAAAAACGTTGTGTTTGTATTTTTCCTTTTCTTATTTTAGTACCCCACGAAAGTCAGGAACAAAGTTTTCTTTCATGGCCACTGAATATAACAGATGGGACTTTTTAAATCCTTTCCTCTCCCATCCTTTTCCTTTTATTCTGTTCTACCGCTTCCTTCCTTCCGTGCTTCAGTCACCTTTCTTCCCCCCCGCCTTTTTTTTGTGAGTAAAAAAAAAAGTGTACTGTGGACGTTGGATTGGAATTAAAGAAAGGGGGAAACTGTTGAGGTGAATTCTTGAAATGGCGTATGTGGAGGAAAGGTTTGAAAAAGTGAGAGATATCCTGAGATGCGTAACATATGTGTGGAGGAAAAAAAAAAGAGGGTTGAAAGGGTGAAAACTGTTGAGAAACTATGGAAACAATTGATGAAAGGATAGCACAAACTATAGCTTTCTGATGGTTTGGTTATGTGGAGAGACTTGAGGAGGATGTATTGGCCTAAGGGGTGTATGATTCAGAGGACATAGGAGGAAGCTGGGTAGATAAAATAGGACATTTTGAAAAGACACACAGGAAAGCAAGACGGAGTTGAGCAGTGCAGCAAGGGTAGAGAGATCAGTTAGCTGTTGCTGTACCTTCCGTTGACTTATATGAAATAGCTGATTCTGTGAAAGCATTCTTTTAGCCTACTACCCCTCTCCAAGTCTCTTTTGATGAGGTTGCTACCCCTTGCGTTTTCCCCATGGTTGCATCGCGCCACCATCGATTAACTCGATTAATTCGATGATGTGACCAACTGAATTACGATTGGCTTTTTAAGAAGCTGGCTGTTCGCACGTTCTCGCCCAGGATTCGAACCTGCAGCTTCTTGCTAGGAAGGCGAAAAGGCTTATGACCACACCAAGAGGCGTACACACACTATTATATATGCGTGTGTGTGTATATACTGTATATATTACACACACACACACACACACATATATATATATATATATATATATATATATATATATATATATATATATATATGAAAACCAGGATTGCTAACAACTTCCAGCGCTAACCTTGCTTAGACCCTTGATAAAAACAAGAAGATAAAACACCATTCGCCGTAGACAGAAAGATAGAGAGGAAAAAGGGCAGAAAGATACTGAAAAAAAAGAGAACTAAAGAAGACGCCTGCGTCCGTAAGAAGGCAAAATCAAACATTTTCTTTTCTCTCTCTCTCTCTCTCTCTCTCTCTCTCTCTCTCTCTCTCTCTCTCTCTCTCTCTCTCTCTCATGGCTGCAAGTGTTGAAGTGGATCAGGTGATGAAAGTGATAATAAATTCCAGAGAAAAAATACGTATGGATGATGTTTGTAAACAGGAAGGGGAAGAGAATGAGGTAAATTGGGAGTAAGAACTAGGAGGAGAAAATCACTAATAGGGAGAGTAGAAAGTAGGAGGATGAAGATCGTAAAGAGGAGGAAACAAAGAAATAAGGACAACGAAGGAAAATAGGAATAAAATGGAGGAGTAGGGAAAATGCGATTAGGGAGAGACGGCGAAGGAATAGCAGAAAGGAAGTAAAGATGAAAGGAAATGGTATGAAAAAGAGTACAAGGAAAGAACACAAGAAGAAACAGATTGAGAAGAGAATATTAAGTTAGAGAGAGAGAGAGAGAGAGAGAGTGAGTTGGACGATGGCTGAGAAGAAAACCCTCAGTGAGACCTCGCCCATGGCAAATGGGAAGAGACGTTTACAAAAAAATAAAAAAATAATATTAATGTAAATGTTAAAGCCTCCAAAAATGGTAGCCTGATTTCTTGGATATTAATAGTATTTAGTCTTGAGTTTTTCTGAGATGTCTTCACAAAGTACAGCGAGAGAGAGAGAAGAGAGGCGAATTTTGCAAACAAAATTTGAGGGTTTTTGGAGTATTACGCGATGTATTGAATCTTGTTAATAACTACATTGCATCCCAGTTAGATCGTCTGTACCTTTAGAAAATCATTTTGTTAAAGATTATATATTCTTCCAATAACAGCATCATATATATATATATATATATATATATATATATATATATATATATATATATATATATATATATATATATATATATATATACAATTATTTCTCTCAAATCGATGTAATAAGTTCGGTACTTTGTGACTTATGTTTTAAGTTGAGAAGGCTGTTTAAAATGAACAGCGTTTTCGAGGCTAATAAAGGTTATGGGAATATTAAGCAACTCGGTTATAAGATTATTAAATTTTAGATAAACTTAATTCAGTTCATATTAAGAGACGAATAATTTTTTTATCAATAAAGATAGTTTGTTAAATACAATTTTTTTACGTTTACGTAATTAGAGAGCTAGAGAAATTTTGTGATAATCCTCATCTCGCAGCTAATTATGTTTTAAACTTATTAGGTCAATCTCTCGTGGAAATTAATTTTAATAATTAAATCCTAATGTGATGCTATTATTGCTTGAATACTTATTCGTGAATAAAACTCATTTTCTGAAAGCGCAGACTGTCTGCTGAGAAGTATTAAAACAAACAACATTCAATTCATGGGGCAATATTCAAGAATCTCTGATTTTGTAGGTGACCTCATGAGCACCTACTGACTAGCGGCATTAAGAGCACGTCCGCACTTGACTCATATTAAGCTACCCTATTCCGTCTTGAGCTACCCGTTGTGGCGTATGATATTGTTCATCGTCTTATAATTGCATTTACTTGGATTGATATTTCAATACTTTGGTTTTTAACTGCTATATGGACTACATTATCACCTTATTTGGTAAATGTTTACGTAACCTTATTCGATACTTCTTGGAATTTACAAATGCCTTTCCCGGATGCAAATTACCGAGATATTTGCTAGTATGACACCAGCTCCCCCGCCCCCTGTTATTTTTTGCCATGTCCCACGGTTAGGTTGGATTAGGTATGAGACAAGCTACTACGTGGTAATTTGGGTGTGGGAAAGATAATGAGATTATTTTCAAGAAAAT
>NC_089755.1:39967620-39995120 GCF_040412425.1 Macrobrachium rosenbergii
TCCTCGTAGGATGTTTTCTAAAGTTCTTGAAGAATTAGAGGAATTTATTTCTGATGATAGAAATTCATTTCTCGGTATAATGTGGTTCGGATTCCACAATAAGCTGTAGGTCCCGCTGCTAGGTAACCAAATGGTTCTTAGCCACTTAAAATAAGTCTAATCCTTCGGGCCAGCCCTAGGAGAGCTGTTAATCAGCTCAGTGGTCCGGTTAAACTAAGATATACTTAACTTTTCTCTAAAGTTCTACTGTAGGCTAGCTTAGGTCTCATCAAAACTGTCTTCTTCTTACCCTCAAGTTTTCTGAATTTTTCATGTTTTACTCCTCTTGTTTATAAGAGTCGCTTTCATCACTGTGAACTTCGTAACAAAGTTGCGGTTTTCACATTATGATAAAACTGATTTTATAAGTCATTAGTATCAGTACGAGCTTGACGTCTTAAAATGCAATATCCTGTCTTAACTGAAACTCTGATTCTGTTTATAGTTTTCATTAATTGCTTTCCTAGCTATGAAAATTCTAACATAACTTATACTTCATTGGTGACAAGTTTTTGTTTGTTTTTCTGAAAATTTTTCTAACTTCGTTCTGCCTTTTACAAGTAAAATATAAACAGATCCCTCCTGCAGTACGTTCTATGCATTGTTCATTTCATTTTGAGTTATCCTGTAATGCAGTGTTATCTCTCTCTCTCTCTCTCTCTCTCTCTCTCTCTCTGTTCCTCTCCTTTCTCGGAACCCTCAGATAAAGCTTTCTCGTGTCATATCCACTTTAGCTACCCTGAAATGTTTTAATGTTTCGTCTCTTTTTGTTTGCTTTCTTTTTATGCTTTCACTCAACCCTCACCCTTACTCTCGTATTTTCCTCGCACCTTTGTTATATCCTACTTGTGCTCTGTAGCGAACCGTAAGAGTGTACCTTTTACAGCATGCCCTAGGCGGCACACTGTAAACGTTGCTAAAGATTTTATGAGGCGTCCTTGCTTAAAACCCAGGTGTATTGCTTTATGCCTTTTATTTTTCGTCCGTTCCCTTTTGTCTCTCAGCACCGCTGAGCTGTCCAACTTCTTTTACTTTCCCTTGATTCAAATTTTACTTCTTTCAACAGTCCCCTTGGGGCGATCCCTATGAGAACCTACAAGTGTAACGCAGTGGACTCATTAAACTTTAATATTAATAAGTTTTCTTGTAAAACGAACTCCTTTTGTCCTGACGTAAGGCAGCTCATTATAAAGATAAATCAATCATGTTGAAAGTAATGTTTCTCGGATATTTCGTCTTGTAAGGTTTAATCCAAGAGATTCCCAAAATTTGTAAGCACTATATAAATTTTTTCAAAATTACCATTTTCATCGTATGCCGTTCTCTCTCGCTCTCTCTCTCTCTCTCTCTCTCTCTCTCTCTCTCTCTCTCTCTCTCTCTCTCTAGTGATACGAAATGTAACTGAAAAGGCGTAGGGTGTTCTTATAGTTCGTCATTTAATAAATTAAACTCTGAAAATGTGAATTCTTTTTGTTTGGCATGATACCATTTCTTTTTCGTATCATTTATATATTTATTAGTTTATTCAAGGGCTGTTTCGGAAAAGTTTGAATATCTTTCGCTTAAATTGTTAAAACTGGAGGATTAATGCGAGACATGTGGATCTTTATGCTAAGTAGCATTTAAAAAAACCATTGAATTCGCAGTACTATTATAGAGAATATCATAATGTTCTAAGGATGAACCGCTCTGATATCTTTCTATTCTATTATATGATTATATATATATATATATATATATATATATATATATATGCGTGTGTGTGTATGTGAATGTGTGCATTTGCTTAAAGCATATTATACATAAGTCGTATAAACCGTATTTTAGAACGTCTGACTGGGAGTTAAATCACACACCATATCATACGTCAGATTTCGACAACATCATAAAGACAAGGGCCTACGGGAAGGAAACCCCGGAAGGCCTCTCGTTTCCATTAGGCCTATCCACGCAATATTATCAGGAAATATGTTTGAATCGGTTCGACTTTGAACACTGTTCCGTTCGCCGCAACTTGAGGCTGTAGAAGATATTCACTTGCATATAAATATAAAGTTGTTTATCAGCATAACATCATCATCATTATTATTATTATTATTATTATTATTATTATTATTATTATTATTATTATTATTATTGTTGTTATTATTATTATTCATAAAAATCTCATAACAGCATGCATCACTAAAGTGGCGAAGAAATCCAAAGTGGTGTAGATATAAATATATATTTTATATATTCCTAAAATATATATTTATATGTATGTAGATGTAAATATATATTTTATATATTCCTAAATATATATTTACAACTACACCACTTAGATTTCTTCACCATTATTATTATTATTATTATTATTATTATTATTATTATTATTATTATTATTATTATGTAAACATTAAAATGAAAAAAGGGATAAATAAATAAACGCAGGAACTAAATCAAACGAAAGGTAATGAGGAACACTACATTTTTAGTTCATGAGAAATAAATGGAGTCATGTTTGTTCTTCGTAAAGCCCAGCGAAGTGTACTCGTGTTCATGGTCATGGCTAAAATAAACCTTTATTTTCCTTCGTTTGATTTTTATTTCAGTGTTTAATCATCCGGAATGTTTTCTACCCTTTGGGAATGTTACCGTTTAGTTTCGAGACTTTTATTTTTTAATTTTTGTTATCGTTGTGATGAAGTCTGTTGTTTTTGTTTTGTTATAAAATTTTTGTTTTTGTTATCGTTGTTATAACATTGTTGTTTTTGTTATCGTTGTTATAAAATTGTTGTTTTTGTTATCGTTGTTATAAAATTGTTTTGTTATCGTTGTTATAAAATTGTTGTTTTTGTTATCGCTGTTATAAAATCTGTCGTAGTTTTTTATCGTTGTTATAAAATCTGTTGTTTTTGTTATCGTTGTTATAAAATTGTTGTTTTTGTTATCGTTGTTATGAAATTTTTTGTTTTTGTTATCGTTGTTATAAAATCTGTTGTTTTTTATTGCTATAAAATCTGTTGTTTTTGTTATCGGTGTTATAAAATCTGTTGTTTTTCACTTGCTGTCCAGTTATCTTTGTTACGTTCTTACATCTCGTGGAAAACTCCTTTATAGCTTTTACTTTATTATCCTTTTAACCACAGTGTTTCCGAATATATACTTAACAATGTACATTAGATATACTTATAAATAAACTCAGAAGTACGAAGAAAGGCAGTCAACCCAATATTTCTATGCAGAAGATCTTATAAATCTCCTACTTTGTGTCCTTATTTACATCAACATTATTTAATTAACCTTGATATATAATTCATTTCGGATTCGAAAATAAGGGCATTGCCTTAATTTCTTTTATTGCCAAACAAATTTTTAAAATTTTATTTTATTGTTAGGTACGTGTATTAAGATTTTAATTAACTTTCATGGTGGGACTATACACAAAATATGTTTTTACTTGATTAATTCAGTCTGCTTATTCAGAATTACGCTCATCCTTTGGCGAGATGATATTGAATAAGAGGAAGCCAGAGAACTAGAGGGAGAGAGGTGGGAGAAAGATATAGAGAGAAAGAGATAATCCATATTTTCAATGAATGCAGAGAGAGAGAGAGAGAGAGAGAACAGATGTGAGACAGAGACAGAGACAGACAGAAAAGAGGTAATCCATATACTTATTGCAATGAGAGAGAGAGAGAGAGAGAGAGAGAGAGAGAGAGAGAGAGAGAGAGAGAGAGATAATAAAGAGGTTTAGTCACTTACAAAACAGATTTTCACTGATTTTATTCATTCATTCTGCTAACTTAGAATTATTCCTTCACCCTTACGTGTTATGATATTGAATAATGGGAGGCCTGAGAAATAGAGAGGTGCTATAGAAAGAGAGAGAGAGAGAGAGAGAGAAAAGTATCCAATATTTAACCAGACCACTGAGTTGATTAACAGCTTTCCTAGGGCTGGCTCGAAAGATTAGATTTATTTTACGTGGCTAAGAACCAACTGGTTACCTAGCAACGGGACCTAAAGGTTATTGTGGAATCCGAACCACGTTATAGCGAGAAATGAATTTCTATCACCAGAAATAAATTCCTCTAATTCTTCATTGGCCGGTCGGAGAATCGAAAGCGGGGCCAGCAGAGTGCTAGCTGAGAACGGTACCCACCCGTCCAATGAGGAACTGAGAGAGAGAGAGAGAGAGAGAGAGAGAGAGAGAGGGGCTCAGTTACTTATAACAGTCTTTACCCAACTTTATTAATTCACATTCTGCTCCCTCAGAATTACTCATTCACGCTTAAGCGTTACGATATTGAATAATGGGAAGCCTGAGAGAGAGAGAGAGAGAGAGAGAGAGAGAGAAAATAAAGAAGTTGCATAACTTTCAATACCCAGGCATGCAGACGGAGAAAGAAATGTTCAATAGATAAACGTTTGAACAGAGGAGATTGCTTCGTCATAATCGGCCTGAATGGATGTTTGCTGTCCTGCAGGACAAAAAATTAGGTCCCTTCAGAAACTGGAAAAGATTCCCAGACTGTAGAAGAAAATTATGTAACTGGTGAAGTGTTTAAACAAATTTATGTATTTTTTATTTCTTTGCTAATTTTTCCTTTCGTTATGCAGATCTTATTTAGCTCTCTCTCTCTCTCTCTCTCTCTCTCTCTCTCTCTCTCTCTCTCTCTCTCTCTTTCTCTAATCTTTCTCTTTTAATTTTCCTTTTGTTGTGTAGATACTTATTTAAGAAGGTCTCTCTCTCTCTCTCTCTCTCTCTCTCTCTCTCTCTCTCTCTCTCTTGAAACGACGTTGTTGGCTAGCAAAAACCAGTCTCTCTCTCTCTCTATTTTGACATTTTTGTATGGATAGTGACATATATCATTAAAACTAAGTTAATGACAGTGCTCTCAGTGACCAGTGATCATGATGATAGTGATCTTATGGTGTCTTATTTGAAGAAGGTAAATTTTTGCTTTAAAATATCACTTTTACTGTATAAAGGACCTCTGAAAACAAAGAACAGGATAATAGTATGGAGTACCATCCAGAGACTTTCAGTTTTTTCTATGTTATCGTTCATTTGGAGCCACTTTAATAAGGCAAATAACAGAGAGAGAGAGAGAGAGAGGAGAAGAAGTGGCTACAATGGCTTTAGAAATTTCTACCTGGGTACCCATACTTGTTCCAAAGCTTACAAAACCCTACTTGGGAATTTTTAGACAAAACTATACAAAGGTTGAGCTGCCAAAAATATTGTAGAAAACTGGGTTTAAAGAATATATGGGTCGTAAATTTGGAAATAATTGATCTTATTATGAATACTCATAGAGAAAATCGCCCCAACAATGAGGTAATCAATTTCTCAACAAACACCTCAAGTACCACCTACAGAAAGCGAGGTAACAAGAAAACTTCAAACAGACATAACTGAAAGTGGGGAGACTTGACCAGAAGACGACGAAAGTGATGAATTGAATGAAATAATAAAAGCAGCAAATGTCACTATCAATAGATTAAACGACCGGCTAACTCATTTAGAGGAAACATGTGAGAGATAGAAGAACGTTACCTGCAAATGATGCTACGGAAGCTAAAACTCAGGATGCCAGTACATTAATATTGGGAGATACAAATTTGACAGATATAAAATCATCTGATCTTGGAGAACACACGTTCATCAGAAATAATTAATGGAGCTAACATCGACCTTTTAAAGTTGGTATCCTGAAGAACAGCGGGAGCCAGCAAAGATGTATTCATATGTGTATGCAGGATGTATTGATTGGAAGGAGACCCCGTCTAACATTCTGATATTATATGGGAAGCCTTATTGCGGAGCTCAAAGTAAATGGAAATATAAATTATGGTATGCCAACTATTTCCAACTCTACGAACAAATGAACTAGAAGACATCATTAATCATCACAATAGCCAACTAGTGGAATGGGGCACAGACAACGGTATAACGATTATGAAATGCGAACTATCTTTGAAACTGGCTACTGGAGAGGTGGATGAAATGTGTTTTCATCTGAATAATGAAATCCCAAATTTCCAACAGATGTGTGTCATAAGACTCACTTGATTCACTCAACAAGCAATGCCAATATTCAAAGTTATGATGACTGGAAAATGAAGATGTCACATGAATGGACAAATACACAGTTGTGTCTCAATAATACACAACAAAGAAAAAATCAACGCCTCCTCGATTTTCGAAGACGGCCAACAAGTGAATGCGACAAGACTGTTACAGCTTAATGGAGGATAAACTGAAGAAAACCATCAACAAACAGACGGCAGAAATTGGCAAGAGGCAATACAATGAAGAAGGGTCAAGAGACGAATATAACCAACGTTATCAACACAGACCAGCTGGATTAAATTGTGGTAGAATTTAAATCGTCAAAAATTAGTACGACCATTGTAATTAAGTGCAGTATTTGTAAAGATTGGGACACAAAATTGTAAATGCTCTAGAAATATGTTCAGTAGGAAAATGGCCAAGAAGAATGTACTCCTAGGTGATACTATAGAAGCGACTACTGTGTAGAATGGAAATACGTAATCAGTTAACTATAGAACACATAAATGCACAGTCATTTATAGCCCATATAATGAAATAGAACTGTTAATACTGGAAAGAAAATAGACATTCATTGTGTAAAAACCTATTAGATTTGTCTGTTCAAGATAAGTTCATTCATGTTAAGAATTTTAATGTATAAGATGTGACTATGGAAAAGGGGAGGAACATTAGTATATGTTAGAAATGATTTGAAGGTTAATAGAAATTGACAGATGTAGATAAAGCTAATGGTGTTGAGGACGTCATTATATACATATAAGAAATTACCATCCTTTATTGTTGGGTGTGTCTAGAACATTGACAAGCTCCTTTGATTATCTTAAAGAAACTTTTAAAATGTATCTTTATGTAAAAAATGGGGGTGAAAATGAGGATATGGTACCTAACAACAAATTAAGTAAAATAATACATCAATTAAACCTGTCAAACAATAACTAAGCCAATTAGAATAACAAGCACGTCCTCGACATTATTGGATGTTGTCAAAAACAAACAACAAATGATTGTATATTCAGATGTGATCTCCTGTCCCATTGCTGATCATATAAAATAACTTTACAAATTGATATTTCTAAGCCAAAGAATTCCTGTTAAAAAAACCTTTCGTTGTCTTAAGCATTACAGTCAGGACAGTTTTTGTAGTAGACAAATAAGGCTCTTTTAATTGTATTCTACAAACTGATAATGTGGATGTACAGGTTAAAAAGCTTTTTACAAAACCTTTGTTTGCTGCTTGGATGAATGTGCACCATTTGTAACCCAAGAAATTACCCGAAGCCCCATGGATAAATAATAACCTTAAAGAGAAATGAAAGCTAGAGATGACCTACAAAAGGAATGCTAAAACAGATATACAGAACGAAACACTACAAGATCATTACAAAAACGAAAAGAAACGATTAATACTTTGATTAAAGCTGGTAAGTCGGAACACTTTAAAGATAAATTTCGTAACTGTAATGGCAATGTAATAAATGGAAAATAGTTCGAAATGATCCCCAAAAATAATAATGCCCTTTACCTGATTATAATGATAAGAAGGAAAAAGTAGAAGAGTTCAACCAGTATTTCTCAAGTGTTGGTAGGACAGCCTTTGAAAAATCTCAGCAAAATCTAGATAGGAACAACACTTCACAACTTTTAAGAAATGAGTCGAATATAGTTAATGAGAATTTTAATGACTCTTTTAGGCCACAGCCAGTTGATGTCGAAACAGTTATTTTAGTAGTTGGGAGCTTAATGACACGGGAGCCTATGGATCTGATTTGATATCCCTCCGCTTCATTCGGGACGCCTTACCGATAATTGCGTTTTACTTAACTGTCATAGTAAATAACCTCTATAGTGACTTGCCTTTATCCAAGCGATTGGAAGTTGCCCCATGTTCTGCCCTTTTTAAGAGTGGTGATGCAGATAATAAATTACAGACCAATATCACTTTGCCCATCATATCTAAAATTCTAAAAAGTTGGTCAATTCAACTCATAAGATATCTCGAGGAAAATGATTTACTGTCTCACACTCAACATGGATTTAGGTCTCATCTCTCTACTGAAACTGCGTTATTGAAAGTTACAGAAACTATTTACAGAAATATCGACGACAAAATAGATATCTTTAATTATTCTATTGGATCTTTCTAAAGCTTTCGATAGCGTTAGCCACAATATTTTACTTCATAAATGTACACAATTAAAAATTGACCCTCTCTGGTTTAAAAGCTATCTAGAAAATCGTTACCAGTCAGTGAGATTAGGCGATGTTATATCCTCCCTAAACCAGTAGAATTCGATTCCAAGGGATCTATCTTGAAAAAGATTTCTAATTTATATAAATGATATGGTTACTGCTGTACAAAGACTGCATCTTGACAATTCAGGTAGATGACAGTCAACTATAATGACTGGAACTATAAATGAACTAAATAACTTGATAGTAAGAAAAGAAAGAATATTAGAAATGGCGAGATGTTATTTTCAAATTAATGGATTAAATATTAATGAATCTAAAACTAAATGTATATTTATTGATTCTAGGCAGTTCATATCCCAAATTCCTGAAGACACAAAAATAAATTTCAATGGATTTGCAATTGAGAAAAGCATTAAAGTAAAAATCTTGGGGTATATTTTGACCAGTATATGCTATTTGACAGTCATATAGATGAAGTTTGTAGGAAGGTAAATGGTACTTTAATATATTTAAACAGAATTAAACCGATTTGATAGTGAAATGAGGGGAATGGTCGTTCGGTCTCTTGCCGTGAGCATTCTTGACTACTGTTTAAAGATCTGGGGGCTCGACAACTAAAGCAGCTGCAGCGGATACAGAGGCTTCAAAACTTTGCAGCAAAAACTAATTGATGGGAAAAAGTATGACCATGCAACTCCAATTTTAAGTAACTTGCAATGGCTGACAATCAAACAAAGATTGATTTTGATTTATGTGTCATGATCTTTAAAATTTTACATAATCTAATTCCACCATGGCTTTTAATCTAATAAGATTGGAATAGACGTAACAGACAAACTAGATTTAATGATGACCTTTTTGTTTCAAGAACCAACACTGATCTAGGAAGCAGAGCATTTGTTGTGCTTTCCATCAGTGTGGAACAAACTGCCAAACCAACTAAAAGCATTAACTAATATTAACTCTTTAAACTGAATTTGAAAAAGTATCTATTGTCCAAATAAATTTTATAGTAAAACTTTATATATATTTTAATTGAGCTCTTTTACACTTTTACTCCATTTTAGCAGACTATTTATAAATTTTAGATTCTATTTTAAGATAAATGTTCATAACTCTAGTTTTATAAGTACCTGTAATTCATAAGCAATTTTGAAATCGAAATGTTATAATCATGCTAAAGATAATTTTAATATTATGAAGAGATATGCTGTAACAGATAGAAATATTTTATCAATTTAAGTATTTTATTGAGCCTCAAACTAATATAAAAAGATTCATATTTTTTATGCAAAATTTTCAATGTTTTAATCACTTTTATGATGTACCTAAACCTATCACAACTTTTTTATTGTTCTAAAATTGTATAAAGTAAATCTATGTTTTTATGTTTTATAATGATGTAAATTTTTATGAAGGCACATGTAAACATCTAATTTTTAAAATGTAAACTACAATGTAATTTGTATTTATTGTAATAGCCAATGTAAATATTGGAATAAAGCTTATTATTATTATTATTATTATTATTATTAAACTCTCTCTCTCTCTCTCATCCTCTCTCCTCTCTCTCTTTAATTTTTCCTTTTGTTGTGTAGATACTTATTTACCGAAGAAGGTCTCTCTCTCTCTCTCTCTTTTTTTAATTTTTCCTTTTGTTGTGTAGATACTTATTTACGAAGAAGGTCTCTCTCTCTCTCTCTCTCTCTCTCTCTCTCTCTCTCTCTCTCTCTCTCTCAGCAGCATCCTGTTTATTTATGGAAAGGTATCTTTATAGAGTAAGATGTCTTTCCTTTCTTAACGACGTGCTATTGATATGTATATATATATATATATATATATATATATATATATATATATATATATATATATACATAGATAGATAGATAGATAGATAGATAGATAGATAGATAGATAGATTACATATTATCTCGTTAAAAACCTTCGTCGGTTAGAGGGATTTTGAATGCTTTAAAAACCATTGCACAGAGCAGATATTCAACCCCGATAATGGAACCTACCCTAAGATATTACTTCGACGCATCTCCCACTATATGTTTTCTCATATCTCTTCAGTATCTTATTCCTCGCTTTATCGAAAACAACACAGAACAAGAGCTCTAATCTAGAAAATTAAATCTGAATATGTCCTTTGTAAAAGAACAGATGGAATATGAGATTTCTAAGTTTCCAGATAAAACTTTTCTTAAACTCTCTCTCGCCCCCACCCAGCCCACATCCTTTCTTGTTTTGCTATGTTGTTGTAAATCAGGCATTTAAGCTTCTCAAAATCCCTTGCAAATCCCCTTATTCCTTTTTAGAAACGATATGAGCCTTTTAACGCTTTCTAAAAAGGATCTGATCCTCCTAATGGTCTCTCACGACCAGCTTTAGGTAAAATCCCGATCCGACCACAGCATTTTCTCACGCGTAATTTAGGCATCATTGAACATTGATTTATCTCGTTGTTTACTGACATATGGAAATAGTTATTTAAAACGAATATGATACACTTGCTAGTCCTGTCAGCTTTCAGACTCCTTAAGGCTGTTTGGAAATTCCGTAAAGTAATATAAATTCATAAAATATCTTTCTGTTTCGTATCAACATTAATAGAGTGTAATTCATCCTTTATCTGAGCTTCAAGTGTTGCTATACGCGTTATTTTAATTTTCTTACTGATTTGTACCCCTCTCTTGCGGTGGCAAGGTCTCAACAAAAATGCAAATGTTTGTCTACGGTTGTCAGATATGAGTTGAGTTGTTATTGCCTGTTTCTTTACTCCAGTTAATAACATTAAAAGACAGAAAAGGTCAACGTTCTGAAGGGTACATTTTTTCATATCAGTTCATACATCTTTTTCCTTCTTGTGGAAAAAAAATACAGCATAAAATGTAGATTATTTGTCGGGGAATATTACTACGCGAAAATCCTTCAGTTCGGTCATAAAATACGACTGAAAAAGATACAAGCATCCTCGACAGGTGACAGACAGATCGACCTGTACCCTAAGGGTGAAAAATATGTCCCCTGGTTGCGGTCGGGTGTATTGCAGACACGTGCCACACGGTCATAGCTTATGTACAGAGAACAAGACATACATCGCCCGTCGGCTGACACCCTGCTCTACACAAGTGGGCGGTTGTTGACACGATACAGCAGGGACCGTTACCTTTACATGGCACCCGGGGCGCCTCCGGAAGGAACACGAGGCGGGCCAGGTGACACAAAGGGAACACCTGTCTCCTTTTAGAGTTCCAGAAGTGTCCGTTTTGTCACGCGACGCGCCCACAGGAAGTGGGTGTGTGTCTCAAGAAGGTTTTCTTGTGACATTTGGTGTTCTGGGCTGTTAGGTATTTTTAGAACAGAATTCCTTCAAAGTCAGGTAGAAAATGAGGACATGAAGTTAGCAGGAGGGCACATCACACATACATATTATTATTATTATTATTATACATTATTACGATCGTTGAGGGTTAATGCTGATTTCTTTGTTCATTTATGGATTCATATTTTGACCTAATTGTGTGAGAACTTATAACAGAATGTCTTGTAGAAATATATATATATATATATATATAGTATATATATATATATATATATATATATATATATATATATATATATATATATATATATAATATATATATATATATATATATGTGTGTGTGTGTGTGTGTGTGTGTGTGTGTATGTATGTGTATGTGTGTATTTTAATGCTACCAGACAAAATATGGTTATTTTCCAAATCTTGTTGCAAGGTAAATTTAATTATAAATAAAAGACTGGCCTTTTTGCGAACCAATTTTCCTTTACTTCATACTCGTGTAACTCCACAAAAAAAAAAAGTGAGACAAATTTTGGCCACCATACCGTTATTTGATATTTTAGGACTTAAAAAAGAAACCGCTTGCCATCAAACGAATGTCCAAAATAATCGCATGGATAAAAATGAGCGCGATTGAATATTTCCGTGTCGCTGACTTACGCTCATAACGAATTTTATTTCGGATACTTTGAAACGGTGAAATGAAGTGAGAGAAACATTACTAAAAGTAGATTATTGTTAATTTCCACATAAAAGGATCAGTTGTTTTACTAATAATAAAACGAACAGATATTTTTACAGTGGGTTTACTTACGCGAAGGGCCGTGCTTTTTCCCCAGTACAGTTGCTCTATTTATGGCATATGAATAGGCTCATTTATGAGTTATATATATTGGTTTGTTTATGGTTTTCAGATTGTTTTATTTATGATTAACAGATACGTCTCTTTATGGAAAGGTTATGACCTGATTAAAGAAATAATGCCAGAGAAACGACTAAAGAGAAGAACTGAAAGCCCTATGAAAAATCAACTTCTTAGGTTAAATATGGTATTTCTTAAAAGATAAATGAGCCCCAGTAAAAACAGATAAATCTCTCTCTCTCTCTCTCTCTCTCTCTCTATTCTAAGTAACACTTTGTGAATCAACATTTCGGTTTTCCTAATCCTCCTGCCAGACGCCTAAATCCTTTGCTCACCCAAGCCTTCCCCAGTAAACCAAACCCCAACCGAACCCCACCCAAGTCCCGCCCTGCTACCTGGATGGTAATTCGGAATTATGAAGTATGAATATGAGAAAGAGATCTGAATATGAGCAGATGGTTTGCGTAAGATGGGAGATAATAGAATTGATTGACTTATTTTATGGAAATTTGGTAATAAGCCTGCCAGCCCCTTGCCCCTCTCCACTCTAGCCGAGGCCCACCAGAGTCGCCTAACTACCAGGTATTAACTCACTGTTTAGGTCAAATGAAGTGCAGTGGGTCGATAAGAAACTGGACTAATTATTCGTGCGTCCACCCATCTACCCTGACCGGGATGAACGTAAAGAAGATTCGAAAGAAAGGAAAGTTGGTGTAATCTTTTAAGCCTAACCATTTAACACTGACGCCCGTCATTCGTGCAGTAAAACCAATGTATAATCGTACGCATCAGAACGGCGTTACATTAGGCCCTGTCACTCATACTGTCGGCTTTAATCCGGGAGAAACACGTCGCAACACGCTGCTCATGCGTGTGAGAAGTCATACAGCAAGTGGATGGAAAAAGTTTCTGTTGTAGATGCTTATAAGGAGGTTTTTTTTTATTACTGCGTCATAACTTGAGCATAAGGAATGTGGGAATATGTATAATTTAAAGCTAAGTGACGTGTTTACTGCACATTCACTTGGTCTTATTGGTATGTAGTAGAACTTAGGGGTAAGAGTGATGTACATGAATGAGTAAATCTGTAAGAATTGGATTTTTTGGTGGCTACTGTTCTTGGCACCCTTCTGATATCTTCTTTGAAGGCTCAGTAGTTAGGTTGAATTTGATAATATTGTTAATGAAACATACCTCTTGCTAAGTGTTTTTGTTTACGAAAATAAAGCCTAAATCTTATTTTCATTAAAGGTTTTCGCTGCGAGAAGAAGATTCAAAAATATTATTTAGATGGTGTTCAAAAATATTATTTAGATGGTGTTATAGGTATGAAATTAAGGGAGAAAAAACGTTCTTAGGTGATAACAGGCTGAAAGACCGAAGAACTTTCAATATATATATTAGTTTTTGATTGAAAGAATAACGTAATAAATCATACTGAAAGGATTTTTGCTGTAAGAGTAAGGGACAAGAATCTGTTCTTGCAAGGGTCATTTGCCTAAAGGCGGTGGTGGGCCTCCCTAAACAGCCATTTGTAGGCACGCTGTTGCTGCACATCTGTAGGCGCCGGAATTCCAATATTATTGTTGCATCCTGGATATTGTTGCTGAAGTATATGAGGCAGCTTCTGCTCTCTCTCTCTCTCTCTCTCTCTCTCTCTCTCTCTCTCTCTCTCTCTCTCTCTCTCTCTCTCTCTCTCTCTCTCTCTCTCTCTCTCTCAAGCAAAGAGAGCCTGTTCTGGTTTTAGTTTTCCAGCCTTCTAACTCCTCAAGATGTCAGTTCTCTCTCTCTCTCTCTCTCTCTCTCTCTCTCTCTCTCTCTCTCTCTCTCTCAAAGGAGCTTGTTTTGGTTTTCATTTTCCAGCCTTGTTTTCTCTTTTAGTTTTCTCTCCTTCTCTCTCTCTTTCTCTCTCTCATTGTATGTATGCATGTGAGTGAGCGCATGCGCATATAACCCCATACCAGTCCCTGTTTGCAGGATACTAATACAACTTCTCGCTGCCTCAGCCTCTCATCTTTAGACGTATATATAACAGTTTCCTTAATCCCCTGCATCAAAGGACATTACCCGCAGACTGAATAAAATGCCGAGGTAAGCGTGAGACATAGCGTTCGATAGTGGATTGGGACAATGTAACAAAGTTTTAAAAAGTGAGGACGAAGCTATTAAATTTGATAACTTTGAATTGCCAAAACGCTATTTGTCCCGTAAGGATTCGGTAACGGAAGTGGGGAGTAAGTGATCGAAATTAAAGACAAAGGCATCAACATGGGTAACACGTAATGGCATAACGCTCTTTCCATAACATATCAGATTCAACATGTGCTCTTATAGACTCCACAGCTGGGGCTGCGATCAAGTCCTGGGAATAGGGGCCATCTAGATAGACGCGAGAAAATGAATGACTGCCTGAGAAAATAAAAGGGCGTTACAACACATGAGATCATTTTGGCAGTAGCGGAGAAACTCCTGAATGACAGTGAGAAATAGGTTTATTCTGAGTCACTTTTGGTCAGGCAACTCTTAATTAGGTTGAATTATGGAAGAGTTGTTTAAAAGCCATAAAAATCGATTAAAACACAAAATTATACGGACGCGCGCGCACACACATACACACATATATACAGTGCGTGCGTTAAACGACTGGGCCATCAGTTCACCAGTGGCAACAAAGACCTAACAATGACCATTGGCAGAAACCTTCTGACGTTCTTCAGGATCTACTTTTGTGCCTTTAGGCTTCACCCTGAGATTCCAGTTAGAACCACCAAGGACCCAGGGAAATCGAAGTCAAGGAGATGATCGTTTCTGATGTGATAACCAATGAGGGCTACGATTGCCATTACTGAGGCGGAAGATCAGGTGTGTGACGTGACTACCAATAGGTAAATTTAGTGAAAGGAAGCTATCAAAATGGTACGAGAAACAGAACCAGAAAAGAATAGAGATTAATGGCCACAATTACGAGGAAACTGGACATTTTATGATAAAATTTTGTTAGTTCCGTGGTTCATTTATCCCGTGATAACTCTACAAGGATAACTCACCCGCTTGTGGAAACTCTTTAAAGGAGAACGAATCAGCCTATCTTGAGAAGAATATGACAAACTGGAGTATACTGTCTTTTCTGGTAGGTTGATTTCATGAACTCTAGGCTTAAAGCCAAGCTCTGGGGCACCATCGTCCATTCAGCGCTTAAGACATTGAAAGCAGGGAGCTGGAGTGGTTGGACAGCAAGATGAATAGATCCTAAAGATAAAGGGAATGATTGGAAAGGATCCAAAGGTGGAACTGGGTGAAAACCCTACAGTAGCGCTAAGAATTAGCAGTTATAGATGTTGGACAGCAGGAATGAAGAAAGGAAGCGGGAAAGGAGGTAATGTAAAAGGCTAAAAAGTGGATACACTTAGGGGCTGAAGGGACGCTGCAAACATCCTTCAGTAATGCCTACTGTGCACCACGCGAGGTGCACTGACGGCACTACCTCTTACGGGCGCAGTGTCTTTTCTTACGAAAAAAGATATGAGACGTCGATTGTTGTTAGCATTGGCGGCATAGTTGCGACATGATAAATTATGCATATTAACCTGTGTAAAATCACTTAAATATCTATACTTTTAAAAGCATTGTCTTTTAAATTATAAAATAAACACTTGCAAAGTTTATCCGTTGCACATGCGCATCTACCGTATAGCTTGAAATAATTCCCTTTGATTTACTTAAGTCTGGAAATGAAAATGAGTAGAGAAAAATCGTAATTACATCCAGATAAGCCTGAGAGTGGTATTGGTAGGCCTAACGGGGCTCACGAAAAATGGTTCACTTCGGAGATTGAGCCATGGCGTGTTGGCCAAATTACAATGCGGTAGGCCAGGAAGGAACTGAACCTCGTGAGTTGTTAACAAGAACATCTCCCAACTAAAACTTAATTAAGTTTATAATAGAAAATACTTCTTTTTTATGTGTTGAATTACGTCTGCTTGAAGATTCATATCTTCATATTGCATGGTATTTGTTACTGTAGAGATACACACGCCCACAGACGTGTGTCAGTGTCCATAATTTAACTCTTGTTTTTTTTTTCCGAATAAGAATGTCATTACCTTAATGCTCCACTTATCCCTTGAATGGAACTATAATTTAAAAAGTACTTCGTCTTCTTCCTTAGAGATAAATGAACTTTTTTTTCCTCCGTCCTTGAAAAAGAGTTATGTTCCCACTGATAAATGATACCATAAGCCGAGCTCGAGACTTTGGTCGTGTGTGAGTGTGTTTGTTTGTGTGTTTTTAGGCATGCGTACCTTTGCGTGTATGACAGTAATCACTCTATAGGCGAATTAGCATGTAAAGGTATTATGTAATTAATTGGTAGTATACGTCCGTAGGTTGTATCCCCCCTCCCCCGCTCCCCAGCCGGCCCAGACAATTTTAAATCAAGAACTGATGAAAATAAGAATTGTCAACTACAAGTTAGGTGTTTAGGAGACATTTTACTGTTATCCTAAATTATTTATAGATTACAGTAAGTTTTAGGAACAAAAAGATAAAAGTGAGAAAAGTGCTGGTCGATTACACTGACGGCAATCTCTCTCTCTCTCTCTCTCTCTCTCTCTCTCTCTCTCTCTCTCTCTCTCTCTCTCTCCATATACACATGATTATTTATGTAGCAGTTAGTCATATAGAATTCTGTTCTGTGCAGAATTTTAGCTTAAAAACTTAATTACTTCAGTTTGTTTGCTGTAATCAGTGGATTTTCATACGCTATTTCTATTCCTTCACTTTATCTATAGTGTTGTCAGGCGTGAAAAAAAAAATACCAAGTAAGCTCGTAAAAGATGTTTTCTGAGATATTTTGTTTTCATAGATAACAGAACAAGAATTCTTCAGAGACCTTATAAAAACATTACGGTTTCTCTTCTATGACAG
Source organism: Macrobrachium rosenbergii (assembly GCF_040412425.1). NCBI lineage: Eukaryota > Metazoa > Arthropoda > Malacostraca > Decapoda > Palaemonidae > Macrobrachium > Macrobrachium rosenbergii. The sequence goes on from NC_089755.1 coordinate 39,985,033, forward strand.
AACATAAGTAACCATATCCGATATACAGTATAAGGTTTTCAGTATTTTCTGTTTTCGTCAGCAATGGAGGAATATTATGCCGAACATTTTTCTTGAAATAAAAGTCTTGGAACATATATTTGTATTGTGCTTATGTAACTCAAACGAGAATGAAAGAGGGAGAGATCACTTTTTTATTGTTTTCAGAGCCCACCAACAAAGTGAACCTTGTTATTGTTGTTACTTACAAGGAAGAGAGAGTGAGAGAGAGTTTTATCACTAGCGTTCCTAAGATTTAATCAGTTCTATAAATCTTTTCAAACGTTTGTTGGTTTTTGGTCCTCTTAATACTCTCTCTATTTTTCGAACCAGCAAACGCTGAGCAAAATCAGTTTTCATCTTGAATTATTTGAGCATTTAAAGTATATTTTATAATAAAAACCGAGGTGTTTTATAGCTGAACAGCCTGCCTTTATTAGAACGAAGTTCACTAATTTACAAGTTCCCGATGTCACAATAATATAAAAAATTTAGGGCATGTGGAAGTGTGGAACGCCATCATAACTCATTTTGTATTTACTGTGCATGCAGCATTTTTTAGAACGTATTGCTTCACTGATAAGCAGTCCCCGTCGCTGGCGAGCTGGCTATGCACGAAAAGAAAATATTTTCCCGTGAGCTTTCGCAGCAGCGAGGATCATTTCCCGACGAAAAAATGGAGGACCGCTTGAACTAGCCTTTATGGAAATAAAACTGCGAGACATAAAAAAAAAAAATCTGCTGCAATCTACCGCTACGTGATGGAGCCGAAATTACACAGCACCGCAAAATCACATCAATTCTTTTCGTTTTTCTTTTTTTCCCGCATAATTATATTAGCGCCTAACAAACACCTGCTCATGGCTCGCTGGTCCGGGAAGCAAAAAACTCATCAATATTTATTTCCTAATGAAATTTGGTCGGGTGTCGCTCAAATGGAAGAGCTCTTTTGTGAATAAATTTCGAGGGAATTTCCCCCGCTGTTTCCTCACCGGTAAAATTGTTTGTTCAGAATTTTTTTTTTTCTGAAAGCGATAATCTATTTTTCAGTTTTCAAGCGCCCTTTCTCCATCCGCAATTTTTTTTTTTTTATATTGTTTTGGTGTTACGATTTTTTAACGTATCGACGCACCTATGGTGTTGCCAAAGCATTTATTTTATCGCAGTTTTCAGGATTCCTTTATATATGCATGTGTTTTTTATGTTCTTATTTTAAGGCGGCAACAGACCGACCAACATGGTTCTCTCTCTTCTTTGCTGAAAAATATTTATATAAAGACACCCACATTCTTTACAATTCTCCTTATTCTTTTTCTTATCAGTTCTTTCCTTATTCTTCGTCTATGATCAAGGCTTTCTTCACGTCAATCAGACACAATCTGTAGAATTAAGATTGACGTGAGAAATGAGATCAAAAAAGTTATAAGATTGCGCGTAGTTACTGAGTTTATTTCTTTCTTCATCCAGTGCCATATATACAGTTTTTACCCCCTTTCTCTTTCTCTCTCTCTCTCTGCCCATGTATTTAAAAAGGGCAGAACAAAAACAAGAAGACAAGAGGAAAGAGGAAAACATGTGACAAACCCTTACCAAGCCTTTAAAACGCAACCAGAAACAGCAGATGAAATACCACACACGCAGAGAGAGAGAGAGAGAGAGAGAGAGAGAGAAGAAATCTTCGCGCTCTGAAAAACGCGGGCTGTTCATTTTGCTAATGCGGAAAATATTGAAGGCAGAAAAATTATTGCTGATGCTGATGAGAAATGTTACGCGAAGAATGTATTATTACAAGAAGAATTAGAGTGAAAGTGGTTTGTTACATTGAATGTCTTATTAGTGGTAATGATGCTTAATAGGTGGTTTTGGCAAACGGAAGAATTACGTGCAACAGTGATAGAATATATGATGAAAGATGGTTTCTTAACGACACAAAGCATCGTGTTGCTAATGGATATGTAAAGATAACGATGGATAGGAAAATGTATTACCAGAATCTTCAACGGAGATAAATCAAGTGAATGTGTCATAATTGCGGTATCAAATTTCCGACATCTTAGAGAAAGAAGAAAGGAATATAAAGATTCTTCTTCCAAAGTGTAGATGTTATGCGAAACAGAATTGAGTCATATTTTTTTTTTCACTTCAGCCTGCGAAAATATAAAGCAATCTCTCTCTCTCTCTCTCTCTCTCTCTCTCTCTCTCTCTCTCTCTCTCTCTCTCTCTCTCTCTCTATATATATATATATATATATATATATATATATATATATATATATATATATATATATATATATATATATATATACATATATATATATATATATATATATATATATCATATGTATATATATAATATATATAAATATAATATACATATATATACAGTATATATATATATATATATATATATATATATATATATATATATATATATATATATATATATATATATATATATATATATATATGTATATATATAATATATATAATATATATAATATATATATATATATATATATATATATATATATATATATATATATATATATATATATAACCTGGAGTGTGCATGAAAATTGCCTCACATATCAGGTGGGAACTGTAGGAGTGGACCCAATAAACCATTTTCGTCGCCGGAGAAAATATATGAAGGACGATGCCAGCGACGTCGTCTGTCACAAATGAGAAATGTAACTGTATCCAAGCGAGAGAAATTTCTCAGAAGAGAGGAAAAGTGAGAAGAAAGTGAGGAGGACGAGAGGGAGGGGAAGAAGAAGAGGAGGAAATAAAAAAATGATGGATCATTTCCCCTCCATCTTTCAGAAGGAAACTAGGGTCCTTTAGACAACACGTTGCAATTGGCAGTTAAAGAGTTTCCAATGAGCATTTTCCCCATTCACAGGAGGATAATCTCATTCATCGGAAGTTAAATGAAGCTTGTCAGTGGCCCCATTTGGCATCGCTTGAATGGAGAGAGAGAGAGAGAGAGAGAGAGAGAGAGAGAGAGAGAGAGAGAGAGTCCCCATCATCCTAGCTTCAAGACCAAATGAAAAGGTGGATTGAGCGAAGAGTTATCGCCCCTTTATTATTAAAAACTATTAAATTTAATAATTAAAGAAAAAATGCTTCACGGAATCTTGCAACATGCCTTAGGAATCTGTTGTATGAGGCAGTGGGTCACAACGATGTCCTATAATTAGTTAGATCGAGCGCGCTTGCCTGAGTGAGTGCTACCATTTTTTAAAATCTCAGCAACCATACGGAATCTGGTCGGAGCGGCAATGGGTCACAGTGAGGCCGAGGAGCCGACTGAGTAAATAAGTGAAAGAAGAGACGGACAGACAGACAAACAGATAGAGAGTTAGAGAAAGGGACAAAGCTAAAAAGAGCCGGTGCAATTTTTCACTGATTTTTTTCCGTTATTTATGTCTTCTTTACACTTTTCCGCAGGGGATGCAGCTGGCGCTCTGATAGTCCCGGTTTAATTGGAGCTGAAATAAATCTCGCGGATATTTATAGCTGCTGGAGATGAAAAGGAAAAGATGCCGAGTGGCTGATAACTGGAATGTATATGGGAGTTCGATGTCCAAGTACGTTTGACGGGGTTCTTTAATAAGATGTGGGAAAAATATCTGGACTAGACGACCGTACTCACTTTTACAGTTCATTCTCTCTCTCTCTCTCTCTCTCTCTCTCTCTCTCTCTCTCTCTCTCTCTCTCTCTCTCTCTGTCAACCAAAGGGAGCTTTCAGGATCTTAGTTTTCCAGCTTTCTAACTCCTTAAGATGCCAATTCTGTGCTCTCTCTCTCTCTCTCTCTCTCTCTCTCTCTCTCTCTCTCTAAATATTTAGCATGTCTATGTTGACCATAAAGTGAAATGTGTACTTGGTTATTTGTTGATTCATGTTTGCATCTGAGTTGGAAAATCAGAAAGAAATCAAAAAGAACGTAAAACAATATTATCAGATCTGAGTGGTCGGTACCATAATTAAAAAGGGGTCCCCATCGAGGTAATACTCTCAGTACAAGGTAAAAATTATTCTTTCATAAGATTCTCTCTCTCTCTCTCTCTCTCTCTCTCTCTCTCTCTCTCTCTCTCTCTCTCTCTCTCTCATTACACTTTATTTTTAACCTTTATACATTTGTCGAAATGTACTCAGTGTTTATTGTAAGGATATTTATCAGTATGAATGCTCGTTTGGATAATCGAAAATAACATATTAATGTATTTTATTAATACGTGGAAGAAACTGACGTAAACTTTAAAAAAGATTGAATAGTTAATTTTTCTTTCATAATGAACTCCCACTTAGGTCCATTGTTAAGATCACTGCGTTTATTACAAGGGTGAAAAGCACTAAGTTAAGAGTGGAATTAGGTACATTATTTGTACCGGATGGCACTGGTATGAAAATTAGAGCAATTACTTTGATTTTTAGTAGACTACGTCAGTGGTAGACAAAGGCTTAGTTGAATGTTGCAGTGTTCATGAAGCTTCTCAATTAGGTTGAGCCAGAAAAATCATAATTCGGATAACAAATCTTTTTTTTCTGTATTTCCCATTACCTGTTACCTCTTTCAAATGAATGCCATATTCTTTGGAAGCTTGAATTTCAAGTCAGTGGCCCCTGTCGGCTTGTTCCATATGAATAGGTTTCATCTTCTGAATAATAATAATAATAATAATAATAATAATAATAATAATAATAATAATAATAATAGACTGAATGTAGACATCTTTTCATGGTAAGTTATTTTTCTGATCGAGGGTGGTTCCGGATAAAAACGAATGAGCAGTCAGTGTCAGGTTCACCTTTGGTTAGCTGAAACGTAAATAAACCCACCATGCTGAAAACCTCCACACTTGAGCAGCTTCATAAAATCTATGCAGAAGGCTCATTAGCAGGACGTTCAACAAGCCCTTTCACTCATTGCAACACACCTCCTGTCTTGCAAGCTCTAAGACCCTTCCTTTCCAGCACCTCTTTCACTCCCATTCCTCGGACATTTTCCCGGTCACCCTTATCTCTTTCCTTACATTAACTCTCTCTCTCTCTCTCTCTCTCTCTCTCTCTCTCTCTCTCTCTCTCTCTCTCTCTCTCTCAAGATGAATACTTACTCCTATTTTGTATTTGTTTTTCACGTCCCTCTAAGACAACGCTGATGTTGATTTTCGAATATTGGAACTCCCGAAAATCCAGACGCTCCTCCAGGTCTGAGATCATTTCAAATTTTATATATAGTTCTAATAATTTTAATAAGTATCTACTATAAAGAAAAATAATTAAGAGCAAGATAAAGAAAAGAGTATCTAATCCTCATTCGACATTTCGCCCGAATCCTTTCGATGAACCTGTATTTCGAAATACTGTCTATTGTGCTTAAATATTTCATATAACTATTTTCCTAGAAGTTTTATCTTTTTCCGTGAATTATGAAAGCCATATTAACGATGAATCTACGTAAAGCATAAAAAAATTGTAGTTTGAGCTGAAATTCGTCAAAAATGCTTCACTAAGGAGAAGCATTTCAAATCCGATTGTTAAATCCCAGGCGGCTGTATCTGAAAGTTCAATACCACAATATATTTTCATGATGCATTTACTGCGAAATAAATGCTGTGACCGATGAACGTGCCAGCGATGATTTTTTTAACATTTGATAAAAAAATAAAAGCTAGAACTTTTATTTAACAGCATCAAAAGAACGCCACTTCTAAGTTGATTAAAATGAGGTGGATGTTTTCCCATAACAGTTAGAAAGGTCTCCTCACATCAGGCAGCAGTTATAATGTGTCATTATCACAGTGTGTCATTATCATCGTCGTCATCACTTCCAACGCCGATTGACACCAAGCACCTTTGTGAGATTCCGTCACTCATGTTTTTCCTGTGCTTTATCTTCCACAAGTCTCCACTCACCTCCACCCTCCCTTCTCACAGTTCTCATCCAAGTTGGCCTGGATCTACCACCTACAAAAGAGAGAAATCTCACACATTCAGAAAATAACAGAGAGAAAAAAAACAGCGTTTTCAAGGATAATCCCCCCAAAATTTAAATCCCCTTCCCATTCAAAGAAATAAATAAACAACGGGACTGTTAAAAAAATACCATTCCTCCATGATAAAGAAAAATAGTGCGAAAAAAGATTTATTCTCTCCTCGTAAAATAAAAAAAGATGTATTCTCATATTCCCGCCCACCCACCCCCGAAAAAACATTCCTCAAAAACAGTAGTAAAGTGAGTGTTTGCAGCCCCACGCCGTAAAGTAGGAAAATAATCCCTTCCCACACTCTGGAAATATTAAAAAGGATAGGAATGCATTCGCGCTCTTAAAAAAAAAATCCCCTTCCCACTTGGAAAAAATATGCAAAGGAGAGAATGCATTTTCGCTCCTCTTCCCACCCCAGAAAAAAAAAAAACTCCCCCTTTCCCAGTATTGGATACAGAGTTAAGACAAAAAATGAATTCTTTGTGATGAGATCACTGTCGAAAATTCCAAATACCGAATATTAATGAAAAAAATTTGTTGACGATAGTGGCTAATTATTTGGATGCTCGTCAATGAGTATTCTTTTTTTTCTTTTTCGAAGCACGTCGGCGAAGTCTCAGTCTCAGGATTTTATTTTGTTTTTCTTTCGTATTTTTGGAGACTGTGGATGATTCCTTTAATTCTGTCGTTGTGCCGGTTTAGATACTTTTTTGCTGTGTATTTTTTTTTTATTTTATATATGTATATATATACACATACATATACACACATATATATGAACATATGTGTGTGGGTGTGTTTTGTATGTCCGTGTATGTGTCTGTGTCTACTTCTTTTTCTTGTCATTTGTTGTGAATGACATACGTTTTAACCATCTTTCGCTATTTATTATTGTATGAATTGTTATTTCTAGTGCTCCTTGTTCAGTCTTCTTTTTTTCACCTATGGTCATTTTATTATTTTTATTATTATTATTATTATTATTATTATTATTATTATTATTATTATTATTATTATTATTTTAGTAAAACATACTACAAAAAGATCCCATGAATCTGTATCTCTCTTCTCTGAGTATGACGTGACTTCAGCAAAGTAAGGCAAGCGAACCTGCACCCGTCGATCAGTGGTGCTTTAAATGACTCCTGTCTGTTACTTATCTTTAATCATTTATTTTTGCCAGTTTCACCTTGACAGATGCAGCATCTTCACTTGAGTTCACGGTGAAACAATAAGTTAATGGAATAAATGAGGATAGGGTCTCTCTCTCTCTCTCTCTCTCTCTCTCTCTCTCTCTCTCTCTCTCTCTCTCTCTCTCTCTCATACAATGCTTTGATAATCTTATTATTGTGATTTCAGTTTATAATCATAAATATTAGCCTATATTTTCTCTTTCTTTGTTTCTCCTACACTTATATCCATATATAAAATATTAAAGGCTCTCTCTCTCTCTCTCTCTCTCTCTCTCTCTCTCTCTCTCTCTCTCTCACACACACACACACACACACACACACACACACACACACACAAACAAAAACCTTGAAGGGGTTCCATAACTTTGTTTTTCTTACAGGGGTCAACCCAAGCCTCAAACAGAACCGAGGAGAGATCGGCTTGTCATAACAGTGGACGGGGAATTTCTTTTATTGTTTCTGCCGATGTTGATAACGTCAGTCTTCTGAGAAACCCTTCGCAATGCTTTCTTTATTCTGTCGTAGAATTTGGAACAAAATATATCTCAAAGTTATGGGAAGGTTTGTTTTAGTCTGTACAAATGATAATACTGGAAAAAATACTTAGGATTTAAAATGGAAAACATTTTTTATCTTTACCTTCGGGGAAATGTAATTCAGTATTTCGTGGTCAGACTTATTGAAGAGAAATTAAAACATTATTTTCTCTCTCTCTCTCTCTCTCTCTCTCTCTCTCTCTCTCTCTCTCTCTCTCTCTCTCTCTCTCTCTCTCCCTATAAATATATATATATATATATATATATATATATATATATATATATATATATATATATATATATATATATATATATATATATATATATATATATTTATATATATATATATATATATATATATATATATATATATATATATATATATATATATATATAGACCCATTTTGCATAACAGTGGGTGACTCCCGAAAATGAGAAGGCAACAGATACTACCCTTGTCATACTTTAATGGCTGAATTGTGGATGAAGGGTCATCAGTAGCGCATCGAATCCCCTTACATAAACAGAATTATTGTAGACTTTCCTTTCTAATATCTCTTTTACAACAACTGTCCAGCCCTTCCTAGGTCTTCCTAACCTCCTTCCTCCCAACACTTACAAATAGCGCATACTTACTACCCGTCAATTATCCCCTAATCTTCCCACATGACCAAACCATCTCCAAACACTTTTGATCCATCTTTTTCACATCCGCTAACATTTTCACCACACCTGTTTAACTCTACATTTCTCACTCTTTCAACTCTTCTTATGCCATACACGCTGTGCAAACAATTCAGGTATACAGCTTCCAACGTTTTTCTTTCATTCACATTCAGCAACCACACTTAACTTCCATAGAGGAGACTTTATTCTACAGTACAATCCCTTCGTACGCTCCAACCATGGCTTTTATAGACACTCCAGGTTCCATCCCAGTCTTTTACACAAATCATGCTACCTTCCGTGCTTTCCTTTTTCTGTGCCACCTCTTCTCTCATCCTATCATCATTCGAAATGGCTACCTCCAAATACCCTCATGAATGTACTGCTTCAAAGTTTCCACCATCCACATCAACAGTTGCCTAATCTTCGAGGTTTCCTTTTACTCTCATAACCTTACTCTTTTTTTTTTTCACATGTACTCTCAACTCTCTCTTTTTCAAACACTCAAACTCTTCCATTAGTCTCTGCATCATATTATCGCTATCCCAATCACTTCTCCATCGACTGCAAGCATCAGCCACTCCACATTCCATTCATGATTCGTCTTTTCATACCTTTGTACCTACGCCTACTGTCCTTTCTGTGACATCATTGGAGGGGTGGGTACAGCTCTCGGATAGCACGCTGTTGGCCCAGCGTTCGACTCTCCGACCGGCCAATGAAGAATTAGGGGAATGTATTTCTGGTGATAGAAATTCATTTCTCGTCATAATGTTCAGATTCCACAATAAGCTGTAGGTCCCGTTGCTAGGTAACCAGTTGGTTCTTAACCACGTAAAACAAAATCTAATCCTTCGGGCCAGTCCTAGGAGAGCTGTTAATCAGCTCAGTGGTCTGGTTAAACTAAGGTATACTTTCCCACCTTGAGACTCCAACGCAGGTTTCTTTTTCACCATATAAACTTTTTATAGCTCTTAATAACCGATCATGTATACTATACATCCTCAACACCCTCCACATTGCCTCTCTTACCAGTCTTTTTCTTCTTTTTCTTCTTAATTTCAGTTCCTCGTTGGGAGAGTCGGTAGAGTTCTCGGCTAGCACTCTGCTAGGCCCGAGTTCGAGTCTCCGGCCGGCCAGTGTGGAATTTGAGGAATTTATTTCTGGTGATAGAAATTCATTTCTCGGTATAATGTGGTTCGGATTCCACAATAAGCTGTAGGTCCCGATGCTAGGTAACCAATTGGTTCTTAGCCACTTAAAATAAGTCTAATCCTTCGGGCCAGCCCTAGGAGAACTGTTAATCAGCTCAGTGGTCTGGTTAAACTAAGGTATACTTAACTTTTCTTCTTAATTTCAAATGTCTTACATAATTATTTCACATCAGACACAATCTGTACAACTTATTATTGTCAGCCCACATTATACTTCCCCAGTAAGTCCTTTTTGTTAGCTGTCTTAACTTATTATTCTCAGCCCACATTGTTCTTCCCCAGTAAGTTCTTTTTGTTAGCTGTCTTACTTTCTCAATCAAAATTCCACCATTCAGCTTCCCTTGTGCGCTAAGTTACTTTATGCTTACATAAAAGAGCAATTGCCCATACCTTCGGTGCCTTTCCCTCATCCTTATATGCCTTACACACCCTGGTAAGCCACAGTCACACTTTCACCATAAAACCGCAGCA
>NC_089755.1:40000120-40002620 GCF_040412425.1 Macrobrachium rosenbergii
TAATAATAATAATACACACACACACACATACAATAACTTAACAACTTTGCATTTTTTTATATCAGCAGTCCAAGTGAGAACTGGCCTAAGATTTGGGGGTGTATACATTGAAAAAATGTTAAGAACCACTGGTTTAGCTTAAGAGGGCATCAATGGTTGTTATTTAAAATATGTATTTAATAATCAAGTAGTCTTTCAGATTTCATTACATTCAAATACAAAGAGAACGGAGAATGGCCGGAAAGCCGTTTAAAAAAAAAGTATCTAAAAGAAACGATAGATAGGAATTCCCAAGATTAGACTGGAATCTGTTGGAATGTTCATTTATCTGAGTTTTAAGAGGATTACGAATTATACAGTAGGCCTAACTTAACAAAAAGAACGGTTTGAAAATATGAACACTGAGAAGGCCATTGAATGTCTAAGTTGAGACTGACTTTTGTTTAAGATAATTCTATAACTATATATGTACATTATATATATATATACTGTATATATGTATATATATAAAAATTATATTTATACATACATACGTGTGTATAATATATATTATATATATAAATATATATATATATTATATATATATATTATATATATGTATATGTAGTGTATATATATACACATATACACTCGTAGGCGTCCAGGGAAAGGCACTCGATACAGTTGATAGTTTATTGCTAATGCCGACGTTTCACAACTACACTGTTGCATTTTCAAGGCTGAAATACAGCGAGTTGACTCTCAATAATTATTCATAAAAGTATTTATTATAACAACTAATTACTGTAAAAACACTACAGTATTATCTCATTTAAAAATATCAGACACCATGACACTAAAAGAAGGACCTACCCAGAAGGGAGCTAAAACGAAACTATTGAAGCAAGGAGAGAAAAATACAAAATAAAACAAAAATAGATAAAAAGGAGAAAACATGGTAACGATAAGGGGGTATATGTTTTATATATATATATATAGTATATATATATATATATATATATATATATATATATATATATATATATATATATATATATATATTTGAATTCATAGTAACAAATTTTATCTGTTACGCCCTGAATGAAACGAAAAACGGAAACTAGAAGAGAGAGAGAGAGAGAGAGAGAGAGAGAGAGAGAGAGAGAGAGATTTTCAAATGCACTCTTAATCACAACCGTAATATGCAAACCAGACAGAAAAACCTGCAAGATAAGATTAATTAACTTTAATATTTTCATGAGATATGTTATCTTTTAATTAGAACTACCTTTTCACCCGTTACGGTTGAGCGTGTTATCTGGAGCAACCGGATTATTGCCGCTAGTACTGAAAGAAACTCATTGAAATGCAGTGAACAGAACCTGATGTGGAGTCATTATGGACACAGAGTATGGAGTCAAAGCGTAGGTCAGTTTTATACCGGGTTTACACAACACACAATAATAACAAGTAATGGTAGCAACAAGAACAGTAAGTAATAGTAGTTCCGTTGCACTAGTAATAGTATCTCCTTTAGTCTTTGTAGTAGAGATGATAATTATGATAATAGTTATAATAGTTCTGATAAGGGTATTCTCAGCGGTAGCAGTGGTAGTCATCATAATTATGATAATACCATTAAAAAACATAATAGTTCTGATAAGGATGTTCTCAGCGGTAGCAGTGGTAGTAATCATAATTATGATAATACCATTAAAAACCATAATAGTTCTGATAAGGATGTTCTCAGCGGTAGCAGTGGTAGTAATAATCATAATGATAATACCATTAAAAAACTTTAAAAATTATCAGAGTATGACGAAGAAATTAAAGAAATATGGCAAGGGGGAGTGGTAATGATAATAATCATAATTATAATAATACCACTTAAAAAAATAATAATAGTTCTGATAAGGATGTTCTCAGCGGTAGCAGTGGTAGTGATAATAATCATAATTATGATAATACCATTAAAAAAAAACTTTAAAAATGATCAGAGTAAGACGAAGAAATTAAAGAAATATGGCAAGGGGAGACAAGAGAGAAGATTAGGGGAAAGGACAATGGGTGATGAAAGTAGGAACTGGGGAGATTAGGGGAGGTCATTTGCGATAATGAGAACGGAGAGGAGGTCGAGGAAACTCCTCAGCAAGTGCTAAGCAGGAATTAGGTCTTATCTGGGTCTGGGTGATTTCGTGAGCATATTGATCAGGCTCAGCTAATACCCGTAGCTGCTTGCGTGTAATGATTAGACGTTTTGGAGCCATATGCAATTCTAAATTCTATCCCTTTTTTTTATTAGTTGGATAGAGGTTTAAGTCAGCCTGATGATTGATCTGAATGTCTATGTGATATCCTGGTCTCCATATGATCATTAGAACTAATCTATTTGTTTATGTGAATATTTACAGTAATTCATTTTATACGGCCTCAGAAAGACTTCTTTTTTTTTTATTCCGGATTCTATGGTCATCAGAATTAGTATTTACCTGATATGATTAGGTCAACATATCCTTGGACT
>NC_089755.1:40010120-40015120 GCF_040412425.1 Macrobrachium rosenbergii
TGGCAAGCCATCTGTCGAAAATTTCCGCCTGATAGAGAGACTGTAAATCCGTCGATTTCTGTTCATCTGCGTTTTTATTATTATTTTTTTTAAGATTAACTGTTTGATTGTGATGACGTCATCTTTGTCATACTTTAGTTATATACCTGCTTTTACGTAGGCAGACTCGCGGCATTAAGAATTAATTCTTTTCAAATAAAGTTTACGTCACCGTGACGTCATAGAATCTAACAATTGTTTTACACGTAAACGATCATCTTTATTACTAATATTATTGTATACTCCGGACGTGGGATGCACTAACATTATAGATATGTAACATGTTTGCTGTAAATAAGGCAGATTATTTTGAAATTACTTTCATTTAAACGCAAATACACAAACGTTTATACTTGAATTTTATTCATAGATAAGGGGTACTTTTATAACGATACACACACAAACTCAACTTAATTCGTGAACAAATTTCTCTAATACATATACGCAGACACATGAACTGAATTTTGCCTATAAAAAAAAAGTTTACTTTCAAATGAACACCACATTCTGCGGAAGCTTGAATTTCGAGTCAAAGGCCCCCGTAGGCCCGTTCCATACGAACAGGGGTTTAATAATAATGATAATAATAATAATAATATACACGTACACGCTGAATCATTTCATAAATTATTAATAATATACACGTACATGCTGAATCATTTCATAAACATATCTCATACACACACACACACAAATACACACTCACTATACATTACTCATGAATAAGAGTTAGTATCATGCACAAGCATTCACACACACACACACACACACACGCTGAACTTTATTCATAAGCAAAGATTATTTACCCTCAACATTCCGTATTTTTCTCTTGACCCATGACCCAGCCTTGAAAACATTGCGTAATAACCTTCCTCTTGCTTTCAAGTACTGAGAAAAGTTTTTTTTCAGTCTGCTTTTATCTTTTGGTCTCTGTCCCTTCCTTCTGAAAACTGTCTTCTTTCTCGAAAGCGTAACTTTTTAGAAGGACCGTCTTTTGGGGACGCTTAAGAATTTCCTAATGCCTCTGAGCTCTTTTGAAACCGAAGACCTTGCAGGTTTTGCTGGGCCAAGTTTGCCTAAAAGTGTGCAACGTATATTATCTCGGGGAATTTTTGGAAAGAGAACAATTTCGGAAAGAAAATTAATAATAATAATAATAATAATAATAATAACATAATAATAATAATAATGCTAAGAAGTTCACAATATCGTGATAAACTACTATGTAATACAAATCCACAGTTATATAAATAAATTCCATATATTATGTATATATATATATATATATATATATATATATATATACAGTATATATATGTTTGTGTGTGTGTATGGGTGAGGGTGTTGTCGATCTGAGTACATCCTGATCGTCTTATTGAGTATGATTGTAAAAACACTGAGATTTCACCTGCAGCTCTATGTGGCGGATGAGAGATCAGTTGACATCTTTCAGATATATATATATATATATATATATATATATATATATATATATATATATATATATATATATATATATATATATATATATACATACCAAGACATGGCTTGATAATCCACGGCTGAAAAAAATGTCACAAAAAAAAAGATTCCTCCTCATTTCCCTTGTACATCTTGGGAATCGTATCCAGCGCAAGCTGTTCAGCCAAAATGCACAAACCTGACCGACCGAGCCGGTCTCTTCGGCCGCAACTTTTTAAAAAGATCTTCGGGTCTTTTCCGTCGATATTGCAACGTATCGATTCCTGGATCCCTGATAACCGTGACGAATGGTCCTCGAGTCTCGGCCCTTTCCTCGTGCATCGGTGATTGCTCGATTGTTGAGTTTTTTTTTTTCTTTCTTTCTTTTCTTTTCACTGCGTCTATAATAGAGTCGAAGTCTTCGTCGTTACTTTGGGTAGATGAGATCTTTTGGAAGATGTACCTGTAATTGAAGCGTCTTGGTTTTTCTTTTTTTTTTCTTTGGGGTGGGGTGGGGTGACCTGAGGGGGACTGTCATTCCTTGCGTCATTTTTTTTTCTTAAGAAGTACCGCAACTACTTGCGTTAAATAATTTTAAGTAATCCTCGTTTTTTCTGATCTTTTAAAATTTTTTGTAACCTTTGGGGTGCGAATGGGGTTGACCCTGTTGGGGGACTGTCATTCCATGTGTATTTTTTTTTTCTTAAGGAGGAACCGCCACTCTTTGCATTAAATCAGTTTTATTTTTATTTTTTTATTTATTTTTTTATTTATTTATTTATTTTTTTTTTTGCTGCTGCTCTGAGCGGACGAAAATTCTGGGAAGCTGTCCTTGTAAAATAATGAAGTGGCTAAATATTTTCCACACAGTTGATAAAAATACTTTTTTCCTTGGGAATCATCTTTCGCTGCACTATAAATATTTTGACTGAGCCGTCCTTTTTTAGGTCAATAGTCTTTTATTTTTCCTTTATTTTGATGAGGGAGAGGAGACTCTATCATTCGGTGAGTGAAATACTTTTTAAGGAGAGCCAGATTTCATTGCATAATATTCGTTTATTCGATAATCATGGCTTTATTTTGAGCTATAAGTCTTGAATATTTTATCTGTTTACCTCTGTTGCTCTGAAAATGTAAAGTCTCATAGCATTATGACGTTATCCAGTAAAGTAAACTCAAATCTTTATCTTGAAACATTAAATTAATCTCAGTTTTCTCACATATCCCACACTTTTAGGCATCATTAGTTTCAGGCCACCGCAATCAACAAAGCACTGATCACAGTTAACAAACTGCCACGAAGCGATTTCTCAGTATATGATAAATGCCACTGACTGTCAGCTCAGCCATCAGAAGTGAAAGACGAGAGATGGCGTCAGAGATGGCATCACCTTTAGTTTGCATCGAGTTCCGGCGGTGTTATCGTTTATGTACGCTCAACTGGCTGACACTCGCACTATCCCCGCCCCTGCCCCGCACTCTTGCCGGAACCCCATTCCTCCACGGGCAGTTGCAAAACCGGGATAAATGTGATTTCTCGACAGACATTATACGCCCGGATGTCAATTGGCGGAATCGCCTTTCATCATTGTTTGCTCCCAGTGACGTATTTGTCTTCGCTTATCTTTTTCTCTCCTTTTTTTCGTTAATATTTCTTTCTTTCAGCTGTTTTCGGTTTAGTAATACTTACTCTTATCTCATCTGAGTGATTGGTCGATTTCTGTCTGTTTTTATTCCTACAAAAGCTGTATAATAATCTCTAATTTTTTTTCCTCACATTTTCCTCTCTCTTTTTTTCCTTTTTTTTGACAGCGCTACTTGATCATTTCTCTGCCGAAAGATCGGTTACGGGCTTTTTTTTTTTATCATTTTTCACTTCGTCCATAAATTATATTCAAAATTGTCATTTTTTCTTTTGAACTTCTCCATCCTCCTGTTCTTTTTCAGTTTTAGCATTTTTTTCTTGGGCGTTACAAACTCATTTTATATCCAAGTGATAAGTTTAATATTTTTTATATCCTTTCTTCCCTTCCCCGAGATTATATAATATTCTTTCAATTTTTTTTTTTTTTTACTTTTGCTTCCTCCGCTTAATTCAGAGCTTTACATATTGTTTTATCTAAGCAACCTGAAACAAAGCATATCACTTGCAGAAGAAAAATCCAAACAGTTCTTTCCTTTTAAGTTTCCTGCAAACATTTCGAAATCATGATGATGAATTCTTTTTTTAAACATCAGAATATACCGAATTTTAGGCTCCCCATGTCGTGTCATATAAATCAGGAAGAAGAAAATCAAAATCATTATCTTTCTCCACAACTATGAGAAACTAGTTTCAAGTATAATTTTTTTGTTTCATAAGAGGCGTTCAGAGTCCTGCATCATGTAGAAATGTTACATCGCTTCATCCTCCACTTTGTTGATTACTTCATGCACACTGTTTAATAATGCAACCTGGCGTCGCAAGAACTGTGGTCACCTGAGATGAAAATTATGCGTTATAGTTTACGAAAAAATTTGCAGATATACTGTATATATAATATATATATGTGTGTGTGTTATGTGTGTGTATATGTATAATGTATATATATAATAAGTATAAGTATATATATGTATTTGTGTAAGTAATATATATATATATATATATATATATATATATATATATATATATATATATATATATATATATATTTGATATATATATGATATATGAGAGTATATGTGTACATCCTGGTAAATATATCCACGTATATATGTACAAGCATTCATCTATGTACGGTATACATCATCTTCAAATCTCCCGGCCGCGATCTTATGCAAATCCGACTCCATTAGGAAAAGATCTCTGGGACCGTCGCTTTGGGATCACAGAAGATGGAAACTACATTATTTCGTACTTCCAAAAGTAGGTCGAGTCTCCCTCACGCGTCCCCTTTACCATAATTCTTATCAGATTTGGTCGTGTTCATTCTCTGAATCATTCTTGCGTAGTTGCCGTCAGATGTGTTGTGTGTGTGTGTGTGTGTGTGTGTGTGTCAGGTAGCCTACGTCGGTAGAGTCGTCATTTTCTTATGCCTTTTCGTTTTTTTTTTTTTTAATAATTCTTCATAATATGTTCATGCTTGTCATTAGTTATGTGCCAGGTACACAGGGTAAGGAAATTCCACTTTTATGCGCTCAGGAGGAGAAATTATTTAATTTTATAACCATTCTTATTCATTACCATTTCGTTTGTTTAATGAGAGGTTTAATTTTACTTATGGTTGTAGAGAGTTATCGTGTTTTTATTCCCTGCTCAAAGCGTTATTTTCTCTTTTTCCTTTTATCGCTGACTCCGTATGTTTGTGTTTTTATTTTTATCTTGATGCATTTACTTATAATCGTCACTCGGAATAACAGTAGGCCCTATTTTACGACACTTTCACTTCATGATTACTATTTGTATTTTGGTTTCGATAATTGCTGCCATTATTTTTCGATAATTACTGCCATTATTTTTA